>NC_080670.1:114010340-114142545 GCF_030247195.1 Topomyia yanbarensis
GCGTTTTTCGCGGTTTGTTGTTTTTCACTATGGAAATCTTATGCTTTTACGTCTGATTGATTCTTTCACGATGTCTATGATCTATTGCACGGTAGTGGGGCATAGCGCACCGAAGTGTATGTTCCCAGATTGAAATACATATACATATCTAATTGCTATATCAAATAGTACCTTTTATACGAAGTATTATACTTATACGCTATCAGTAAAAAAATCGTATGGCTTTTTTCAAACAATGTTGACGAATCTACGTAGCATAAATTACAAATCACTGATACTTCGGTAGAGCAGAATAGCTTTTAAATACACATATACTAACCATGATCGCAAATCACTCCCATAAAGATAAGAAACCCCGTAGAAAATGGGACAAATGTACGATCGTTGGCAGTATAATTCACTATGCGTCCTGTTTGCATTTCATCGGTATAGTGTCACCGCCACATAGCATTGTTGGGACATTGAAGATTTAATGGTTATATGAATAGTCAGTCTTCGCAGTGCTTAGTTCCTCTAAATATTTATAATATCTATTGATTGGTTATGCTCAAGGCGGCAATGCTTACTGAAAATCGTTTTATATTATTTATTGGCTAGCGAGTGTGCATTAGAAACCATTCTGGTTGATTTCCAAAAAGCTTAGCTTAGGTAGACTGCACATAGTTTCACTTCGTGATTGACCGAGTAAGTGCAAATGCACAATGAGCCAAATAATGATTCTTGGGAGGAGCAAATAATTCACACTATGGCAGTTTCAATGACTCGACATTTTCATCAAATGGCCAATAACGACGCCGGCCACCTCCAATGCTGTTCTACCGGAGATTGAAAAGAATGTAGACAATACGATCATAGCAACATGCACGTAAGTCGAGTGCGATCAATTTCCGAAATTTTTTATCGAGCAACTTGAACTCTAGACTGCCGGCCATAGGGAGTGTTGCTTCTTATTTATACTTCACCGATCATTTTCAGATTTTTTAGCTTGTTTTTGCCTTTCTCATATAAAGAAAGGCTATGCAATCACTGTAAAAATCGACTTTTTAACCGAGGCCCGGAGGGCCGAGTGTCATACACCATTCGATTCAGTTCGTCGAGATCGGCAAATGTCTGTGTGTGTATGTATGTGTGTGTGTATGTGTGTGTGTATGTGTGTGTGTGTCATTTAAACTCACACAATTTTCTCAGAGATGGCTGAACCGATTTTCGCAAACTTAGTTTCATCTGAAAGGTATAATGCTCCCATAAGCTGCTATTGAATTTTTAGTTGATCCGACTTCCGGTTCCGGAGTTACGGGTTGAAGAGTGCGGTTACACAGCAAATTCCCATATAAACTGGTACCACCATGATGTTCAAATGATGTAAAACATATTAAAATTGATGTAACATTACTCTAGTTTGCGGGTCTGGATCACTAATGATCAATCAAAGCAGCTTTGACCACATTGGCCACCTATGACGGTTCATGACGCCCCCGGGGAACCCGCCAAGTTCCTAAACTAATATCACACCCATTACACAACGAATTCTCTACCGATTTTTACAAACTTGATTTCAAATAAAAGATACAGTAATGCCATTGACTGCTGCTGAATTTCATTCGGTTCTGACTCTTGCTTCCGGAGTTACAGGGGTGTTAGTAAGGATACACTGGAATTTCCCATATAAATCGGTACAATCGTAATACCTCAGAGGCTAAAAACTATTGAAATGGTCACCAAATTACTTCTAATCGCAGATCTAGATCATTGATTGCCAATCAAACATTCTTTGAATATATTGTCCACTATCGACGATTCCGGAATTCCGGGCATATTCCACAATTAAAGTCACATCGGTTCATCGGTGATGACTAAACCGATTTTCTCAAACCAAGTCTCAAATGGAAGGCAAAATATGCAGTTGAGTATTGCGTCGCCGCCCCTCCCCCCGCCTTGCCCTTCCGCCACCATCCTTCATCACTCCCCTCCTCTTAGACCACCCTCACGCCCGCATTTCCTTCATCCACCCCGTATACCGAAATAAGATGAAGGATTTTTGACGCATCCTCCACTCCCACTCTACTAACCCCCCATTCCCTACATGTTCAAACCCATTCCACCAACCTTTCCAAATTATAATCACATGAAGATAACATTGAACTCATGCTTATAAAGCTAATTAAATATTATTCTTTTGCCTTTCTTATATAGAAAGGTTATGCAATTACTCCAAAAACCGACTTTCTAACCGAGGCCCGGAGGGCCGAGTCTCATATAACATTCGACTCAATTCGCCGAGATCGCAAAATATCTGTGTGTATGTATGTGTGTATGTATGTGTGTATGTATGTGTGTATGTATGTGTGTATGTATGTATGTATGTATGTATGTATGTATGTATGTATGTATGTATGTATGTATGTATGTATGTATGTGTGTGTGTGTGTATGTGCGGATTTGTTAACAAAATGTCCACATCGGTTTCTCGGAGATGGCTGGTTACAAAACAAAATTTGTTGATTTGTCCACATCGGTTTCTCGGAATTTTCTGAACCGATTTTGACAAACTTAATTTTAAATGAAAGGTCCATCAGCTGCTGTTGAATTTTGTGTGGATCCGAGTTCTGGTTCCTGAATTACGGGGTGATACGTACGATCACGCAGCAAATCCCGATTCTAACGAATTCTGCGATGGATGTAAAAAGGTGAAATTTTTTTCAAAATGTACACAACTGTTGAATTTGTAGATCTAGGTCCCCAACAGTCATTCAAAGGCTCTTTGGTCACACTGGCCACCATCGACGGATCCTGAAGTATCCAAATTCAGAATAACGGTTATATTGGTTTCTCGAAAATGGCTAGACCGATTTGATCAACTTAGTCTCAAACGAAAGGTGTTGCGTCCCCGGAAACTGATATTAAATTCCATCTCCATCCGACTTCCGGCTCCGGAGTTACGGGTTGTGGAGTGCGATCACATAGAAAACTCCGATTCAAACCGATACCGCGATGAATGCAAAAAGGTGCTTTTATATATACTTACCAAGTGTAATAAGAATGAAAGACATTTCCATAATGTTATATTGTACGAACCAGCTATTGTATCATTGTTTGGAGAAATGAGAAAGGCACAATTGCACCTCTAGGTGGATTAAAACAGGTTTTTTGTATTAGTTTTTAGTTAGCTTGAGTTCATGCGACCGCCCCTGATAACAAAAGGAAAAGTACAATATAATCGCAAAAAATGTAATCGAAGGTTGTAAACAAAATGAAGGTACAACAGAAAACTTTCGAATTCATTCATGAAGAGAAAATAAAAAAAAATGAGCGGCCTAAAATAAGCAAAAAATAATGTCTACACGCGTAACTCACGCACGCGTCGTTTGTTCCCCTTCCCTGTCAGCATACGACCACAGATCCCACCGTGGTCACTAATGCCGCTTCCATCCGAAACAAATCTGAGTCAGGCTCCAACCCCAACCGCTGTCAAAGTGTATGAACTGACATCGCGGGAAGGGAAGGAGTTCTATATCAGAGGAAAATGGTGACAAAGTGTGGCCTCATATTGCACAATAATACAGCTTTGCCAACCTATTCTGGTTGATTTCCAAAAAATGAAATAAATTATGATTTTTTAATGTCTGTAATATTACACCAACTCACAACTCCTTGACGATATTGGAATTTCTCATAATGTGTGCTTTATATGATAGATTTGGAAAATTAGGGTAGATCACTTGCATATGAAATTAGCACACTGACTCACATGATCGATTTTCTTCCGGATTCCTGAAGGGGATTTTTAGTTAGTCGAAATATGCGAAATATGCTAAATGTTTTACAACGTCACATTTGATCTCTTTCAGTTAGTTTTGTTCATGTTTAGGACGTTGTCTTCAATAATTTCATCAATTGTACACCAATATCAAAACCATATTTTAGCTCTGAAAAAAGTTGATGTTATTTATGAAAAGCACAATTCAGTAATTATGTTGAAATTAATGTTACAATCAACTAAGTACCTATATTCGAATGGAAAACAAATATTCGTTATTCATTGTTCGCAACATCGTAATCAAGATGTAATCCCTGAAATGCTGCAACTTGTGAAACTAACGCAAACGCCTACTAACGTTTATTATTTGTGTTTTCCATCTACTGCCGGTTCATGTATACGCATACAAACAAGCATCCGTGGAGTTTGCGATTTGATATGCAATCGATGGAAAATATGGAATTTCCCAATGAAAATCTTAGACTTTTCGTGAAAACTGAATATACATTCGATGTAAATATTACGCAGAATGCTTGAATCAATTAGAGCGTATGCACAATGCATAGATAGGTTATGAATAAAACTAGGAAAATCGTAAAATTTTCGTGGAAAAGTCGATAAATTCCATCAAACCAAAGTGCCAATGTGTGCTTTAGAGTAATAGAAACACACTGAAATACTAAAAAGAGTATGTTATCGCTTTATTTTCGAAGATATTAGCGTGGAAATGCAAGAAAGGCAAAAGTTTTTCCGGTCTAAGGTAATGCATTCGGAAAATCGGGAGAATTTTCACGCAAAATTTTAACCGGATGATAGCTGAATAAATTCTACAGGGATGTATGTTTTTTGTTTTGGGGCTTTAGTTAATTTTTTCATCTATTTTCTCGAAAAACTAACTTTTTCCTACTGTTTTGCGACGCGAGTTACGATGGCCTTAATTTGTTGCGTTTCACAGCTTTCATTCGCATGTATGAAAAAAGCCTTATGTCTACATTTGTAAGTATCACCCTTTTCACGAAAAAGCGTTGAAATGAAATCGCAGCTCCTGATATCACGCTATCTCTGCATGCGGGGATAGTTCCAAATTTTACTTCGACATCGACTTTTTCTAAAGGTGACTTCCCAGTAGTATCCTTGATTTGAATTATTATCGCTAATCCTAATGCCAAAGAACAAATAAAAACCTCTCGAAAACGAACCGTTTGGGAAAATCATCAAAATTACTGGAATTTTCATTTTCACGAAACTTTTCGATAACCTTCCGTCACTTGCGTTAATGCACTGGGTGCACAGTGCTCTGAAAATCTAGCGAAATCGTCTTAGGGCACCAGCGGGTCTAATTCAGAGCTATCTGCGCGGCGAGTTAAATCTGTAAAGAATACTAAAAATTAATTTCTATTCCATAATTTTCAGTTCAGCTATTCGAGAGATCGTGCTCACCTCAAGCCATGAAAAATAGACTACGTTGTGAAGCGATGGTCACTATTTATTAAAAAAAAATTACGGTTAAATAAAAAATTAAACCATTAAAAAATTTCAAATAGTTTATAATTTTCACATACTTATTAGGAAAAATTGTTTAATAAGCTTTCGTAATATTGTGTAGGGAAAAAGCTGAAAATTTCAGTATTTTCTCTATCTGCAACATATAAACCCTTAAGTATAGTATATTAATTGGAATAGGTTCGCCAAATTTTGGAAGAAGTCTATAAAATAACCCCTTGAAAGTTGTGCAATTTGTGTTGGAGATGAAATGTACAGTTCTCTAATCAACAATGGTTAGAATAGCACAAGTCAATCTCCAACATAAACGTACAGCAACTATGAATTTATCTCGACTCATGCAGGAAGGTAAAGCTTCTATAGCATTGGTTCAAGAACCGTATTTCCATAAAGGAAACTTCTATTTTGGAAAGTTACTTAACACTGCCTTCATTGCTTACAACAAGACAGGCATGACTAACCCACGTGAAATGCCTCGTGCTTGCATTCTTGCAAATAAGGCTATTGACGCGTGTCTCATATCGGAGCTCACAACTCGCGATATCTGTGTTGTCACAGTTACGCTGACTGTCGGGAACGTAGACAAAAAATATATATATTGTTCAGCATACCTGCCGCATAACGAATCATCTCCTTCTGATGATTTCAAAAGCGTTGTATCATATTGTAGCAAAAATGGGCTTCCGCTCATTATCGGCAGTGATGCGAATGCTCATCACATCATTTGGGGCAGCTCAGACATCAATCTGAGAGGCTCTGAACTGATGGAGTACATAAGTAGTACAAATCTCCATATTCTGAATGTGGGAAACCGACCAACTTTTGCGAGGTCTGGCAGGGAGGAGGTGTTAGACATAACACTTTGCTCTGATAGAATTTTGCATGAACTGGGAAATTGGCAGGTTCCAAATGAAACTGAACCGTCTCTATCCGATCATAAATATATATTTTTCGATCATTTTGATGTCACCTTCAATGTGGTGACATATCTTAATCCTAAATCTACAAACTGGGACCTCTTTTTGGAAAATTTGGCGACTAAATTTCATGGATATTTTCCAACAATTAGTCAACTAGACGACTTAGATGACGTCGTGGATACGACAAACTCATTCATATTAGCATCCTACGAAGAAGCTTGTCCACTTCGTACTGTTAAATCGACTAGGGGAACCCCTTGGTGGAGGGCTGAGCTTGAAAAAATGAAGAAAGTTATGAGAAGAGCTTGGAACCGGCGTCAGCGTGATGACTCCAGGGCTTTCAGGTCAGCTCGTAGTGCATATAAGAAATGTCTTAGATCTGCAGAACGGGCTGGCTGGCAAAGCCTATGCACTAATGTCTCTAGCCTGAACGAGGCTAGCAGATTAAATAAAATTCTCTCCAAATCGAATGATTTTCAGATGAACTCCTTGAAAACCAGAGATGGTGTTTATGTGAAGGACGAAAAAGATGTTCTTAACTTGTAGCGGGCCTAATGGCCGTTTACGCTCCTCAGGACGTTTTAAACGAGTAGCTTTAGCGCCACCCCCGAAGAGGACCACTCGTCAGGTTAGAATTGCCCAGCATGAAACCTAACCTCAGGGCAGGTTATAGAAATTGATCCCGAAATGGCGCAAAGGAACGGTAGGTAAACACAAAATATGAAAAGATGCACTCCGTTTCGCGTATAGATGGAGCCACTACTATATTTAGCAAAGACGCAAGAGAAATGATCGTTATACCAACTCGAAAGCTCATGCACTAAAAAAACGATCAGTTATCATCACAGGCAGAACTCAGTCGAACACTCTTTCCCTCTCGCTTTGTAAGTAGTAGTGGGGACTAATTCCTGATAGCCCATCGGAGTAAAACAAACACAAAGAAAATTCAAATCTACGGAAACGACGCGAAACGTGAGAAATCTACTCGAACCAAATTCACTACACGGGAAAGCTAATAAACATAAAAAATACAAACATTTCAGGTAACATTAACTAACAGGAAAACATTTTATTGGACGGATTAAAATACGGCATTTTATTCTTAACCTAGGTTTCATATATTCATTTAGCTTTATATTTTTCGTGTTCCTTCCCTTTCTAGCTTTCCCCTTTCCTGTCTACCTATGTGCGGTCAAAATTTCCTGCTAGCGGATAAAGCTGCGCTGAGCAGTACAAATGCGCGCTCGGCTTTAGCTTTCGAGCGGCAAAGAAAGCTTTCGAAGGTTCGAGTGTTGTGTGTGTATGGATCTACGTGCACGGATCAATGATCTATTTTTAACTTACATGCGTTATTTCAGGAACAGCGTCGATCTAGTAGAGCTGCATCTCAGCTGGGTGCCGACTGGTATTGCGGCTTCGGCACCGACTTCCTATCGCAAACCTATTCAGCGATGGCGACGAACGGCGTCTACAATGGCGTCGCAATGATGACGCTATTTAGGCCTTTGCCTACTGGGCGTTGAATTCGGCCGACTTTTCAACGATGAAGATGGCCGTCGCTCTAACGAAGCGCGTTGATGATTTTGCAGCTTCCTTCCGACCTTTTGCCAAAAGCGTCGGGAACTTTCGAAGCCGGAACGTGGGGTCAGCAGGGTGGTAAACGAGACGGGCGGTGTGTCGAGCGTATGCGTCGCTAGAACGCGGATGGCGGAAAATCTCCAAACTTTTAATAAAAGAAAAGAAGCCGTCGATCGGCTATTCGACGATTTGAAGCTTTTTATCACACAACTCAATTATTTAATCTTACCTTCTTTTCACACACAAGTTCGCACGAAATGTAGCGAATTCAAATTTGTATTTCTGACCGCACAATTCACTGACCGCACTAGCTATGCCTATCGGAAAGGAACTTTTTTAATAAATTTAATCCTAAAAGAACTTCTCACATTTTCAACAAACTACCTTTTAAAACACACCGCGATACTAAAAAAGAACTTCACACTGCTGCCTCTTCCACGATCAGGATCGAAATGGACGAGTTGCAGTTCTGTAGATCCTCAGATAGGCGTCAAGTGATTCGAGTATTCGTAGTCGGAAGTACGTATTTTTACAAATACTACTCTTTCGACAACCATTTCTCTCGCTTGAATTTTAAGAATACTCTTTCCTCTTAACACATTCGTATCTATCCATTTCATTCTAATGCGCATTTGGGTTTCGGTGAGACGGAATATTTTTTGAAAGTTCATCCGAAATAGGCTAAAATTGCATGCAAGGGAATATTTGTACACAAGCGTCTGAATATTTCTTGATGTGATGCGTTTTGGCATAGTGAGCGTAGTGAACGAATAATGACAAAAATTACGAAAAAGGTGAACATGCTACATCATCCCCTACTAATTGTACGAAAATTTGATTGAATTGCAAAATTCAATCAAATTTTCGTAGGGTTTATACTGAATTGAAAAATTTGGCTATTGAAATGAAATTCCAAAATAAATATGACAAGCAAACTCATTCAAACATCAACACGCAAAAAAAACATTCATACAATTAAAAAAGCATTACTTTGCTGAAATTTATGAAAATTCCAGAAAATAACAATACTAGAACATTGTTTTCACTTCAGCAATGAATTAGCCGAACCACTGAAAACAATAATCTGTAAAATAAACCGCGACTTTTGGATCCAGAATCATGATCTACTCCAGAATAAATTCCGAATTATTGATCATGTACGTTTTCCACATTATAAACGATAAAAATAAACCTGCAAATCCTGAATAACGATCACTCCAGAATTAATCCCGAAATTCTGATCTTATTCACTCTCCACAATAATAAACCTGTGAATCCTGAATGGCAATCCCTCCAGAGTATATTCCGAAACTCCGATTGTATTCATTTTCCACAATAAATTCGTCTTGCGCTATGAAAAACCCTCCAGAAATAATAATCCGAAAAACTGTTTATCATCAACACAAAACGTCAAATCGAAAATATTACATTTTCGACGAAACTAACAATACAAATTTACTTCACAATCACTCACATGCATACTGGGAGCAAATCGTCACTCACTCCCGTAACTCATTCACTCCTAGTGCATTGCCAACAAAACGGAACAAAAATGAAAAACAAATGTCAAAATCAAAAACAGTGATGGCGGCAATGTTTACGACCGGTAAGAAGAAGTTTTGTTTCGGCCGAATTTTTGATCAATCCGGCGAATCAACAGGAATTTCAGCGGAAATCTCAAGGGAGTATAATTTACTTTGTGTCGTGTCGTTGTTTTGCTCATTTGAGCTATTTTGTTTCAGGGGGATGGCGTTTTTTACTATATTTTCAGGAGGCACTTCATGGTTTTAATGATGACTAAATGAGAAAGATGGGGAAAAAGATATGCTGGACTGCAAAAAAAATCAAAACGGATGGACTAAAAATGCAACAAAATAACTACGGATGAACAACCTATATATACTTTACGAAAAGGGGAAAAAATGAAAATGGAAATTACTGAAACGAAGAATTGTATGTTTTGGATAACAAATAAGGAAAAACAATGGGTTAATCGTAAGTTTTTGAACATACTAACAATAACAAAACATATACTAACAATAGAAATAATGTAGGGCGTTAGGCGCGTACTAATTACTAATATGTACAATATTTATAAAGGGATGAAAGTCCTCTTCCCTGTTTATTGTTTATTCCTTCCCCGTTTGGGTTTTTTGATGGATTTTTTTTTAATTTCTTGGTTGCTACGTATGAAGTGAGCATAGCTTGAGATCCATCTTAAACCCTCTCGTGAGGTCTGATCACGCTTTACTGTGATCGAAGAAGTACAGAAATTTTCGTAGAGAATGACTCCAAGAATCGACGTATGAGGCTTCAGAGTCGTGCTCATTCTCGCTCTTATAGGAAACATATACTTTTTTGTTTTTCGAAGTCATCGCCAGGCTCACTTTAAACATTCGTTTGTTAACTACTGTTGACAGGTCATCGCCTTGGCTCGTTCTTATCATTCATGAATCCTACTACTTTCTTGAAATCAACGCACAGATTCCTCTTTGGCTATCTCAAAGCAAATGATTCAAGTAGTATTCGTGGGTTTCCTTTCTTGAAGTGTTTTTTGAAGTTCTTGTCTCTCACGATACATAGCTTGGAAATGAATGGGTGGTGTTGTTCTTTATTGTTCAATAATGACCCCGGAGGTGTTTTATTATGACGTGCATGTAGTTACTCCGTAGAGCTTCATAGCTGGAAGAAGTGGGTCTTATTTTACAACACGATTTCAATACTGACCCGAAGGTGTTTTCTTTGGAAGTGTTATGTGGTTACTCCGTAGAGCTACATAGCTGGAAATCGTTGGGTGTTGTTATTGTACAACACAGTTTCAGTATTGACCTTGAGGTATTTTGTTATGAAACGGATTCATTTTGTCACTCCGAAGAGTTTCATAGCTGAGAATTGAGTGTTGTTACTTCATAACAATGTTTCAGTATTGACCCGAAGGTGTTTTATTATGAAACGAGTTCATTTTGTCACTCCGAAGAGTTTCATAGCTGAGAATTGAGTGTTGTTACTTCATAACAATGTTTCAGTATTGACCCGAAGGTGTTTTATTATGAAACGAGTTCATTTTGTCACTCCGAAGAGTTTCATAGCTGAGAATAGAGTGTTGTTACTTCATAACAATGTTTCAGTATTGACCCGAAGGTGTTTTATTATGAAACGAGTTCATTTTGTCACTCCGAAGAGTTTCATAGCTGAGAATTTTTTTACTTCTTGGGCAAATGCATCTTCTTCAGGTGGTTCCCGTAGAAGACGCCAAGTCGCTTCCCAGTAGAATCTTCAAGCACGTAGCAGTGTTTTGTATATATAATTTCCTGACTACGGCGAGATCTTAATTTACGGGAAAGGTTTATATTTATTGGTTTTCCTCTATCAAGCGGACGGTACACCAACCGTGTAAGATTTCGGAAATAATTGTCCCAATCGTAGTTAAGGTGCAACTTTTGCATTTCCTCATAATATTCATCATTTTTTTCAAAATCATTTTTGACCTTAAAGGAATCGTTCAGCTTTTTGACTTTGAGTAACCCTATTGCGTTATTAGACAATCCTCTGGGCAAGTTTATTGACTCGCTGTTATTTTTCAAAAGCTTTTGATCGAAACTATTAATGCCATGTCCGATTTCATTCAGAATTGACATGATTTCTGCAGTGTCGCGGTTGGGTTGCTCGCATCTGGTATGTTCTAGTTGGCTTTCAACTTGATTACTATCTTCTAATGTTTCCATACCCGAATTCATGGTATCATAATTGTCGCAGAGACTTTGGGTTTGTTCATCTACTTTGTGTGCATTAGGAAGATTACATGGCGAGTTTTCCGTAATGACTGGGATGTCAGGCCGAACTTCTAGCTCGACTTCACGACTACCTTCTAGCTCGACACTACAATTAGTTTCTAGCTCGACCTCAATACTATTAATTTGTACCTGGTTTATCAAAGCTTCGAGTTCTATAATCCTCTGCAGCAAATCTTCATATGAAGGTTCCACTGCCTCTACTTTATCGACGTAGCCAGATAATCTAG
This sequence comes from Topomyia yanbarensis, assembly GCF_030247195.1. Classification (NCBI taxonomy): domain Eukaryota; kingdom Metazoa; phylum Arthropoda; class Insecta; order Diptera; family Culicidae; genus Topomyia; species Topomyia yanbarensis. The sequence continues at coordinate 114,022,120 of NC_080670.1, forward strand.
TTAATTGAGCATTGTCTACCTCTTCGTCTGCTGAAGACTGGGATTCCTCCTCTGACGTAGTTTGCAGTTCATAGGAAGCTTTTCTAAGAATTTTGCAGATTTTCGTCAAAAGTTCCCTACGCGATTTCTCAGTTTCAAAATATCTTGGTTCTCCCCTAAGGGTTCTAAGATAATAATGCCTTAACCGCGATATCAATTCCGCATTCGCTCCTGCCAGCAATTCTATCTCAATTAGATAAACTTGATCAAGGATATCATCTATTTCATATTCAAATCTGTAAGGAGGCATATACGTTTTGCTTTCCTTCTGATCTTGCAAAAATAGTCGACGTAAAAGTCTTAATTTCGACTGTCTTGTCTTCTGTCTGTCTGTCGTACGATTTCGCAGAAGTAGCTCATAGTCCACTTCGACATTTAGTAAATGGTTTGGATTTGGAAATTTCATTGTTCTTTGCCAAATTCAAAAGTTAAATTCAACCAATTTGCAATTCAGATTAGGTTCACTCACTTAGTTCAATGTCTTGTTTATATTAAGTTTAAAAAATTAACTGTGTACCCATAAATCTAAGCTTAACATAGAATGGAAGAATATATGTACAGAAACTAGAGAAAATGAATTTTTATAGACCAACAATATTCAAGACGTATGTACAAATATAAAAAAAAAACCTGTTTTAATCCACCTAGCGGTGCAATTGTGCCTTTCTCATTTCTCTAAACTATGGCACGGAGGCTTTTTATGTTCAACATAATCGTGGAAATGTCCATTACATTCTTAGTACACTTTGCACTTATACACAATGGCATACCAGCCACGAACTTGATGAGCTACGTGTCGACGGTGAAACACTTGAAACAAAAAAATATCATACTCCATTAGCCTAATCAGCATTAGATCAATGTTATCTGCTTGCTAACTCATTTTGTCATGCGGGGCTGGGTATGTGAAGAGGGCGAAAGTCCCATGAACGAACGACTCCCCAGCTTAAATTGGTATGCTTTGTGATATAGTGGTGGTTTAAAGATGATGGGGTTGAAAGGGAGGAGTATGAGGGCTGGATGGGGTGGTGGTCTGAGGGGTGATTTAAGGAGATTTTTAAAGGAGGGGCGCGAACAGTAGATGGGGGGTGTAACCCCTCTCCGAAAAACCATCAAATCCAGAAACCCTAAACGAGTGGAAAAAAAAATTTAGGCCGGGATTAGGTTGACGTTTTTCAGAGTGATTGCATAACCTTTCTATATGAGAAAGGCAAAAATGTGCCAAAATCCAAAAAAGTGAATCGTAGTCAAATTTTTTTTTCGAGTTTGCATCAAATCTCGACGTTTCATGCACCTTGAACACATTTAGCATCAAAAATAAAAATTCTATTTTTAATTTTTCCTATAGTTTATATGAGAAATTTCTGTGTGACCGCACTCTGAAACCCGTAATTCCGGAACCAGAATTCCGATCGATCCAAAATTCAATAGCAGCTGATTGGAAGGTTGCACCTTTCATTTGAGACTAAGTTTGGGCAAATCGGTCCAGCCATCTCTGAGAAAAATGAGTGACATTATTTGACACATACGCACATACATACACACACACACATACACACACATACATACACACACACATACACACACACATACACACACATACACACACACATACATACATACACACACATACAGACTTTTTCCGATCTCGACGAACTGAGTCGAATGGGATATGACACTCGGCCCTCCGGGCCGGGATTAGGTTGACGTTTTTCAGAGTGATTGCATAACCTTTCTATATGAGAAAGGCAAAAATGTGCCAAAATCCAAAAAAGTGAATCGTAGTCAAATTTTTTTTTCGAGTTTGCATCAAATCTCGACGTTTCATGCACCTTGAACACATTTAGCATCAAAAATAAAAATTCTATTTTTAATTTTTCCTATAGTTTATATGAGAAATTTCTGTGTGACCGCACTCTGAAACCCGTAATTCCGGAACCAGAATTCCGATCGATCCAAAATTCAATAGCAGCCGATGGGAAGGTTGCACCTTTCATTTGAGACTAAGTTTGGGCAAATCGGTCCAGCCATCTCTGAGAAAAATGAGTGACATTATTTGACACATACGCACATACATACACACACACATACATACATACACACACACATACAGACTTTTTCCGATCTCGACGAACTGAGTCGAATGGGATATGACACTCGGCCCTCCGGGCCGGGATTAGGTTGACGTTTTTCAGAGTGATTGCATAACCTTTCTATATGAGAAAGGCAAAAATGTGCCAAAATCCAAAAAAGTGAATCGTAGTCAAATTTTTTTTTTCGAGTTTGCATCAAATCTCGACGTTTCATGCACCTTGAACACATTTAGCATCAAAAATAAAAATTCTATTTTTAATTTTTCCTATAGTTTATATGAGAAATTTCTGTGTGACCGCACTCTGAAACCCGTAATTCCGGAACCAGAATTCCGATCGATCCAAAATTCAATAGCAGCCGATGGGAAGGTTGCACCTTTCATTTGAGACTAAGTTTGGGCAAATCGGTCCAGCCATCTCTGAGAAAAATGAGTGACATTATTTGACACATACGCACATACATACACACACACATACACACACACACATACACACACACATACACACACACATACACACACACATACATACATACATACACATACAGACTTTTTCCGATCTCGACGAACTGAGTCGAATGGGATATGACACTCGGCCCTCCGGGCCGGGATTAGGTTGACGTTTTTCAGAGTGATTGCATAACCTTTCTATATGAGAAAGGCAAAAATGTGCCAAAATCCAAAAAAGTGAATCGTAGTCAAATTTTTTTTCGAGTTTGCATCAAATCTCGACGTTTCATGCACCTTGAACACATTTAGCATCAAAAATAAAAATTCTATTTTTAATTTTTCCTATAGTTTATATGAGAAATTTCTGTGTGACCGCACTCTGAAACCCGTAATTCCGGAACCAGAATTCCGATCGATCCAAAATTCAATAGCAGCCGATGGGAAGGTTGCACCTTTCATTTGAGACTAAGTTTGGGCAAATCGGTCCAGCCATCTCTGAGAAAAATGAGTGACATTATTTGACACATACGCACATACATACACACACACACATACACACACACATACACACACACATACACACACACATACATACATACACACACACATACAGACTTTTTCCGATCTCGACGAACTGAGTAGAATGGGATATTACACTCGGCCCTCCGGGCCGGGATTAGGTTGACGTTTTTCAGAGTGATTGCATAACCTTTCTATATGAGAAAGGCAAAAAACAGAAGAATAAACGTTATAAAAATGCCCAATTTTGCTTTTGATTTCAACAAATCCGAAAAAAAAATTACTCGAAATCGTTATGTATTTTTTTGAGAAAATGCAGTTCCCAAAACACAACAAAAAAAACCAATACTAGATTAACTCAAGATGCAAATTGCATTACCTGAGTCCGCAAAATTTTAGCCTTTTTTAAAATTGGATGCCAAAATGTGATACGCGCAACAGGAAAAAAAAAATACCCCAAAATTTACGTTGGGCGCCAAAATGTAGCGGGCCAAATGGCCGTTTACGGTTTCCGTCTACCAAAACGCTCCTCAGGACGTTTTAAACGAGTAGCTTTAGCGCCACCCCCGAAGAGGACCACTCGTCAGGTTAGAATTGCCCAGCATGAAACCTAACCTCAGGGCAGGTTATAGAAATTGATCCCGAAATGGCGCAAAGGAACGGTAGGTAAACACAAAATATGAAAAGATGCACTCCGTTTCGCGTATAGATGGAGCCACTACTATATTTAGCAAAGACGCAAGAGAAATGATCGTTATACCAACTCGAAAGCTCATGCACTAAAAAAACGATCAGTTATCATCACAGGCAGAACTCAGTCGAACACTCTTTCCCTCTCGCTTTGTAAGTAGTAGTGGGGACTAATTCCTGATAGCCCATCGGAGTAAAACAAACACAAAGAAAATTCAAATCTACGGAAACGACGCGAAACGTGAGAAATCTACTCGAACCAAATTCACTACACGGGAAAGCTAATAAACATAAAAAATACAAACATTTCAGGTAACATTAACTAACAGGAAAACATTTTATTGGACGGATTAAAATACGGCATTTTATTCTTAACCTAGGTTTCATATATTCATTTAGCTTTATATTTTTCGTGTTCCTTCCCTTTCTAGCTTTCCCCTTTCCTGTCTACCTATGTGCGGTCAAAATTTCCTGCTAGCGGATAAAGCTGCGCTGAGCAGTACAAATGCGCGCTCGGCTTTAGCTTTCGAGCGGCAAAGAAAGCTTTCGAAGGTTCGAGTGTTGTGTGTGTATGGATCTACGTGCACGGATCAATGATCTATTTTTAACTTACATGCGTTATTTCAGGAACAGCGTCGATCTAGTAGAGCTGCATCTCAGCTGGGTGCCGACTGGTATTGCGGCTTCGGCACCGACTTCCTATCGCAAACCTATTCAGCGATGGCGACGAACGGCGTCTACAATGGCGTCGCAATGATGACGCTATTTAGGCCTTTGCCTACTGGGCGTTGAATTCGGCCGACTTTTCAACGATGAAGATGGCCGTCGCTCTAACGAAGCGCGTTGATGATTTTGCAGCTTCCTTCCGACCTTTTGCCAAAAGCGTCGGGAACTTTCGAAGCCGGAACGTGGGGTCAGCAGGGTGGTAAACGAGACGGGCGGTGTGTCGAGCGTATGCGTCGCTAGAACGCGGATGGCGGAAAATCTCTAAACTTTTAATAAAAGAAAAGAAGCCGTCGATCGGCTATTCGACGATTTGAAGCTTTTTATCACACAACTCAATTATTTAATCTTACCTTCTTTTCACACACAAGTTCGCACGAAATGTAGCGAATTCAAATTTGTATTTCTGACCGCACTAGCTATGCCTATCGGAAAGGAGCTTTTTTAATAAATTTAATCCTAAAAGAACTTCTCACATTTTCAACAAACTACCTTTTAAAACACACCGCGATACTAAAAAAGAACTTCACACTGCTGCCTCTTCCACGATCAGGATCGAAATGGACGAGTTGCAGTTCTGTAGATCCTCAGATAGGCGTCAAGTGATTCGAGTATTCGTAGTCGGAAGTACGTATTTTTACAAATACTACTCTTTCGACAACCATTTCTCTCGCTTGAATTTTAAGAATACTCTTTCCTCTTAACACATTCGTATCTATCCATTTCATTCTAATGCGCATTTGGGTTTCGGTGAGACGGAATATTTTTTGAAAGTTCATCCGAAATAGGCTAAAATTGCATGCAAGGGAATATTTGTACACAAGCGTCTGAATATTTCTTGATGTGATGCGTTTTGGCATAGTGAGCGTAGTGAACGAATAATGACAAAAATTACGAAAAAGGTGAACATGCTACAAACTGTCTCTTCGACACACACTTTCCAGGTTGTATCGATCCGGAGTTGAACAATGTTCACAGATCTCATTCTGGTGATTCGGACTCGTGGGCGTTAGCACGCACATTGGTTTCCACTGAATCGGTCAAGTGGGCAGTTGACAGCTGTGCTCCATACAAATCACCCGGAAAAGATGGAATACTTCCCGTGCTACTGCAAAAGGGATTTGATATTCTTAAACATGTCTTGAAAAAGATTTTGCTTTCCAGTCTTGCTACCGGGTATATCCCGAAAGCATGGCGAGAAATAACTGTTAGATTTATTCCCAAAGGGGGGCGCTCAAGCTATGAAGAAGCCAAGAGTTTTAGGCCTATCAGCTTAAGTTCTTTTCTTCTGAAAGCTTTGGAACGGATAATCGATCATCACATCAGGAACGTTAGTTTAGTTGAATATCCACTGCACAAAATGCAACATGCATATCAGTGTGGGAAATCCACGATCACTCTGCTTCACGATGTTGTTTACAACATTGAGAAAGCCTTCTCGCTCAAGCAATCTAGCTGTGATCAAGTCAAGTACGTTGGAGTCACATTGGATTCCAAACTGAATTGGTCTGCTCACATTGAGTTCAGAGTCAAGAAAGCGTGCATGGCCTTCGGGCAGTGCAGACGAACTTTTGGAAAGACCTGGGGTCTCAAACCTAAATACATCTATTGGATTTACACGACAATTGTACGTCCAATACTGTCATACGGTTGCCTTGTGTGGTGGCAGAGGGAAGAGGTGGTGACAGTCCAGTCAAAGCTAAACCATCTGCAAAGAATGGCGCTCATGGCGTTGACTGGTGCTTTCATCACGACTCCGACTGCTGCTCTTGAGGCACTTCTAAATATCAAACCATTACACATACACTTAAAACAAGAAGCACTATCATGTGCATACAGACTGCAGGTTACTGGGCTTTGGAACAGTAATCATGTTGATCTAGCTACCAGTTATACACGATTGTGGTCACAAATGGTTACATGGGGTGAAGATATTCTTGCTCCCAGCGATATTACACTCACTTGTAGTTTTCCTTACAGGACATTCCATGTGAAGATTCCCTCTCGAGAGGAGTGGTTGTCTGGCTTTATGGAAAGACAACAACAAACGCAAGTGGTTTGTTACACTGACGGTTCTCTGACGGAGGGACGTGCTGGTGCTGGTGTCTACTGTCGTGAAATGAGATTGGAACAATCTCACTCACTAGGTAGATACTGTACTGTATTCCAAGCAGAAATCTTTGCGATTATGTGCGGGGTGCAATCGGCCCTTCAACTGAGTTTGTCCGGCAGAGTTATGCACTTCTGCTCCGATAGGTAGGCTGCAATCAAGGCCCTTAGCTCAGACAAATCCCGGTCCAAGCTAGTGATCGCGTGCCGAACCCAAATCGAAGAACTAAGCATTGTCAACACTATCTACCTTGTCTGGGTGCCCGGACATTGCGGTATTACTGGAAATGAATGGGCTGACGAATTGGCCAGGGCAGGTTCAGCGATTGACTTCGTTGGTCCTGAGCCCGCGCTGCCAATTTCGACAAGCTGGATAAGGGAAAAAATACGGTCCTGGGCTTCGTCCGAGCACCGCAATTATTGGAGAAATCTACAAACGTGTCGCCAAACAAAGGCGTTTCTAGAACAACCATGCCCAGTGGTTTCGAAAAATCTCTTACATTTTTCGAAGCTCCACTGCGGCATGCTGACCAGGGCTTTAACCGGCCACTGCAAACTCAATTATCACATGGCAACTATTCAGCGCGCTGAGTCTTTTTCATGTGATCTTTGTGAATCCGACTAGGAACCTCATATCATCTGATATGCAACTGTCCAGCGGTAGCGCAATTGCGATTTCGAGTCTTCAGCCGTCCTTATATAGACGAAACCATGTTTGGTCGACTGAAACTCAGAGACTAAAGTTTCTTATCCAATGTGGTAAAGAGCTTTAGGCTTATTCGCAGGCAAGTTGAACTACTTGTGAGTTTAACTTACCTGTTGTTTATTTTTGTTTTGTGCTGTTATTTTTCCCACCCTTCCAATTCTACTTCCCCACACCTCCTTGTCCTTTCCTTCCGCTCAGGAAATGATGAAAACACACGGCAAGGCACAAATCCCCGACTATGTACGGGGAACGTGCCATTTGAGCCAATATATTCTGATTCCTTCCTACCTAAAAATTGTTGTAGTTCGATGCAATAAAAAATCCCCAAAAATGAAATGTACCTATTAATGTGAAACACAGTGAATAATACATACAATAAAGACCCATTTTTATCAATCTCAGGCTGACAAAATGGGGACTTTGACTAAATCGGGCAATTTTTTTTCTTTATAATAAACTGAAGCTGTTAAAATATTCTTCCCGTGCCTTGATGTAGTCTGATAACTATTTTTGATTATGATGAACTTTTTATTTTTGCATATTTCCATCTTCATGATAAGGAAAACATGCTCAAGATAGGATTTACTCGAATTCAGTATTGTTCGTCTGCTAGAGCCCATCAAACATATGTTCATATTTGGCTGATAAAATCGGGGTTTCAATGTATTATAATAGATATTCAGCATTCGAAGAAGTTTCTTGTGAACGAGTGTAGAATGACTTTGTTTCTACTTACTTGAAGTCAGCGGCGTAGCCAGAAATTCGTCTTGGAGGGGGTTTGGTGAAAATCGATCATACTGTCCAAACGGCATAATTCCGAAACCGTAATTTTTGAAGTTTTCAAATTTTTCAAAAAATAGTAACAGAGTTTCATTTTCCGATATGTTTCAGATCGATCCGATGGTTAAGTTAGAAAAATTGCAGTCAGAAGGTTCGCACAAATGAACATTTTTGCACTGATAAGTTATCAAGTTCCTTCCAGACAACTTGGAAGTGTTCGGTGATTATTTCTAGCGGTTGTAGATAGAAAAATGAAATACAAAATACGTTTTATCGAAATAATGTTTGACTTATTTCAATGTATTATTACTATATTGAACAATTAATAGGCGACAAAGAGTAATCCACAAACAACAAGCCATAACTTTTAAATGTGTTCAAAATAGATATTTGAAGTCTTCAGTAAAGTTATTCGCAAAAGTAAGAGCTACAAATTTGCTGAAGGCATCATTTCGATATAATCACTTCCAAGAAAATTTGTGAAAATATCTCACTCATACGGGGATTAATCAGCAAAAGCACAATACCAAAAGAAAGGGCATATTGCCTCCATTAAATTCTCCGAAGATAATATTGACCTAAAATAAGCCGTTTTGGCGTTAATAATAGATTACATGTTTTTGGTCATATTTCTGGCAATGGGAAATGATAAACATCTTTCGTCCGCATTTAATGTTAAATATCTCTTTTGATAATAGTCCGATTTCAACAATCTATAGCTTGTTCGAAAGGTATTCGTTAAAGCTGTTTCAAAACATATAAATTGTTTATCTATATTGTTAATTTCGGCAGGTAATTCAAAAAAAATTCGGCAGGTAATCGCAAAAAACGCCGTTGTTACGCATTCAAACATTCATATCTTGGAAACTAATCATCAGAATCAAAAACAAATTAATAGCGTTCTTACTGGTTTTTAGTTCTTTCATTTAAAATTGGTTTGGATAAGATCGGTTTAGCCATTGCTGAGCAACACGAATGAGAATTTGTCCGTTACATACACACACACAGACATTGTCCCAAATCGTCGAGCTGAGTCGATTGGTATATAAGACTTACTGTTCTTACTGCTTTTTAGTTCTTTCATTTAAAATTGGTTTGGATAAGATCGGTTCAGCTATTGCTGAGCAACACGAATGAGAATTTGTCCGTTACATACACACACACACAGACATTGTTCCAAATCGTCGAGCTGAGTCGATTGGTATATAAGACTCGGCCCTCCGGGCCTCGGAAAAATACTTGAAAGTTTGAGCGAATTCTATACATTTCTTTTATAAGAAATGTAAAAATTAGTGAAAATTGGTAAGCGAGGAATAAAAATACAAAATGTTTAATATCTCCGTCGCTCGTGAACGGATTTTGACAATATATAGCTTGGTCGAAAGGGATTTTCACAAAGTTGTGGGACAACATTGCCTTATTCAAAAGTTATTTATTAAAAACCTGTAATGTTTTGACAAAATGACCCGTATCTCAGAAAGTAAACAACATATCGAAAAACAAAAATGATAGTGTCAAATGGCAAAGTTAGTCCTTTCATTTGAAACCAGTTTCATTGAGATCGGTTCAGCCATTGCTGAGATAATTACATGCCATTTTGTACATACATACATGCACACACATACAGACATTGTCTCAATTTGTCGAGCTGAGTCGATTGGTCGGGCCTCGGAAAAAGTTTACAAAGTTTGAGCGAATCCCATACATTTCTTTTGTAAGAAATGTGAAATCACGAAGTTTCATGCATTTTAAAGATGTTTGGCTTCAAAAATATGAATTCGATTTCTGAAAATTCATGGGGTCCTCCATTTGAAAAAAATTTTTGAGCTCCGGCTTATATGGGAATTTCATATGTGACCGGACGGTTTAGTCTATATTTCCGGAACCATATAAGCGATCCGTAGGGGAGCCAGGGGCTAGTTGGCAGTTGGGGTAAGTTGGCTGAACCCCCTTTTCTCCGTTTCTATTAGACAAAAAGCGCTGTGTATCTCAAGTAATGTGAAACGCATTATCCTATGTGTTTTTGTTGCGAAACGTTATGTTTTGTTGAAGCTGTGGGCGATATTGTGTTTTTGAGCATACTTTGTAAATTTTCTTAATTTTAAACATTTTGTGTTATTTAAGGTGGTTTTCTATCTATTCCCCGAACGATTATATTTTTCGATAGTACTTGAAAAGAGCTTTTGGCGTCTGTATAGATTTTGTACATATTCATACCCAAAAGTAATTTTTTAAATCCTTTTTTATAAAATATGCGGTTGGGGTAAGTTGGCGGTAACGCACACGGGGCAAGTTGGCGGTACTATTTATAGTGCGAAAATAGTCACCATATATTTTTACCCCAACTTACCCCATACATACCGCCAACTTACCCCGATTCTGGGGTAAGTTGGCGGCTTTTCCGCGTCACATATTTTTGTCTCTAGAAATGAAGACAACGTATCAAACATTTTAATAAAATTCAGAGATGTTGCCAACAGTCTACCCTTTCATGCAAGGTGTTCTATTTTACAAGATATACCAAAATCAAAGCGGTAAAAAATGAAAACTGAAAACACCGCCAACTAGCCCTGGTCTCCCCTATGAAATTCTATAGACATCTGTGGGGATATTGTAGCTATCATTTGTGAAAATCGGCCCAGCCATTTCAGGGAAACTGACTTGAGTTCTTTAACCCTTATCAGGAATCATCAGTAGCGTCTGGCTCAAATGGCACATTCCCCATGTTGATCGGAGATTTGTGCCTTGCCAAGAATCGTCTTTTCATCATTTTCCTGATGGGAAGGATTGGGGAAGTGGTAAGGTTAGGGCTAAGGAAAACAACGACACAGAACAATTAAAACAGAGCATTCTGCACCCCCGGAGTGATGCTGAACGATCTGCAGGTGCTACAACAGCAGGAATAAAACTTCCAACCCCCGGAGGGATTTAGAACCTCTACTCAAACAGTGAGCGGATATATCAACACCCCCGAGGGGATATTGAGATAACAGAATGACAACACCCCCGAAGAGATATTGTCATTAAAATACGTCTAAAAAACTATAGCTCTTTACCACACTGGGTTAGGAACAAAAGCATATCCTTAAATTTCAGCTCTCTGTACATAGGTTCATCTTTGTATGGAGAACCAAAAATCCGGATGCGCAATTGCATTAATACAGGGCAATTGCATTTCAAATGATATGATGTTCCGTAATCGGATTCACAAAGATCACATGAATAATACTCAGCGCGCTGAATAGTAGCCATGTGATAATTGAGTTCGCAATGTCCAGTCAGTGCCCTGACCAGAATACTGCAGTTGTGCTTGGAAAAATGCAACACATTTTTTGACATTTTCGGACTCACATCCGGCAGAAAAGCCTTTGTTTGAACGCAAGTTTGCAAGCTACGCCAATGGTTGGCATGTTCGAATGCAGCCCAAGAGCAAATCTTGTGCTTTATCAAACTTATTCACAGTGGTAGAACTGGTTCTGGACCAACGAAATCAGTCGCAGCGCCAGCTCTAGCCAATTCGTCCGTCCATTCATTTCCAGTAATACCGGAATGACCGGGTACCCTTAGAAGGTAGATAGCATTTGAAATGCTAAGTTCTTCGATTTGAGTTCGACATGCGATTACTAATTTCGATCTCGAATCTGCCGAACTAAGTGCTTTCAGGGCAGCCTGACTGTCAGAGCAAAAATAGATTCTTTTACCGCAAATTCCCTGTTGAAGTGCGGATTGTACGCCACACAGAATCGCAAAGATTTCTGCTTGGAATACGGTACAGTATCTACCAAGCGAATGAGATTGGTTTAATCTCATCTCATGACAATACACACCAGCACCGGCTCGGCCCTCCAACAAAGAACCGTCCGTATAACGAACTACGTATTCTTCAAGTTGTCGCTCCATCCAGCCAGACAGCCATTCCTCACGAAGAGGAATTCTCACATTGAAAGTTTTAGAAGGAAAACTACATGTGAGTGTAAGGTCACTGGGAGCAAGTGTGTATTCATCCCAAGTAACTATTTGGGGCCAGAGTCTTGTGTGGCTAGTTACACGATCTATTGGGTTACTGTTCCAGAGCCCAGTAACCCTAAGACGGTATGCACAAGAAAGTGCTTCTTGTTTCAGAAACACATGTAGTGGTTTTATGTTCAAGAGTGCCTCGAGAGCAGCAGTAGATGTCGAGAACGCACCAGTCATTGCCATCAAGACCATTCTCTGAAGATGGTTTAACTTTGATTGGATTGTCATGACTTCTCCCTTCTGCCACCAAACAAGGCACCCGTATGCCATTATTGGTCTAACAATTGTTGTGTGGATCCACTGAATGTACTTGGGTTTGAGTCCCCAAGATTTGCCGAAAGCTCGTCTACATTGGCCAAAGGCCATACAAGCTTTCTTGATCCTGAAATCGATGTGAGCTGTCCAATTAAGTTTTGAGTCGAGAATTACCCCAACGTACTTAACTCGACAATAATTTCAGAGTCAAAAAACTGCAATGGACCAGCTCCGGTTGTAATCCTTCGTTGCGTGAAAAGCACCATTGAGGTTTTATTTGGATTAACTGATGGTCCAACATGAAGACACCACCGCTCAACAACACATCAGGCTTGTTGCATCAAATCAAAAAGTGTGCCAATGCAAATACCGGTGATAACCATATGACAATCATCGGCGAAACCATACGTCGGAAACCCAAGCTCATTTAGTTTTCTCAACAAGCTATCGGCGACAAGGTTCCATAGAAGTGGTGACAGCACACCACTTTGAGGACATCCGCAGACACTCAGTTTCCTCATCTCTACTTGTCTTACCGATGAGCACAGATGTCGGTTGATAAGCATTGCGTGTATCCAGTTCGTGATATATGAAGGTACTCCATGATCTCGTGCTGCTTCCAAAATGGATTCGAAAGACACGTTGTCAAAAGCACCTTCAATATCGAGAAAAACTCCTAAACTTGATTGCTTTTGTGAAAAAGCTTTTTCAATGTTGTAGACAACATTGTGTAACAGGGTGGTAGTAGACTTCCCCCGCTGATATGCATGTTGCATTGCATGCAGTGGGTGCTCGCCCAAGCTACCATCCCGAATGTAGTGGTCGATTAAACGTTCCACTTATTTGAGAAGGAAGGAGGTCAGACTGATCGGTCTAAAGCTCTTTGCCTCCTCATAAGTGACGCGGCCACCTTTGGGAATGAATTTGACAGTTATTTCCATAACTGACATACTTCAACCCGCCGGATGCCACGCGGCCTCTAGGCTGGTTTTGTCCAGAGAAAGATAATAGAGTTATCAACCTCCTAGTGGACCACAGCCAGTTGGTAAAAAATGAAAACTGAAAACACCGCCAACTAGCCCTGGTCTCCCCTATGAAATTTTATGGACATCTGTGGGGATATTGTAGCTATCATTTGTGAAAATCGGCCCAGCCATTTCCGGGAAACTGACGTGAGTTCTTTAACCCTTAAAGGCGCAAACCATTATTTTTCGAATGTTGTAAAAATTGTCTCGCAGCTTTATCACGTTACTACGATAATTTTGAGACGGTTTTTACAATGTTGTTTTAAAACAACATTGCGCATTTAAGGGTTAATTTTGCAAGATGGCTGCTTTTCCCGGGCACTTCCGGAATGGTTTATGGTGGTCATTGTAGTCAACGAAAGTTTGGTTGGCCGTCGGTGACCTAGAACTGAAAATTTAAGTTGTTTGAGAGACATTTTAGCGAAATTTTTACCTTTTTTGCTTTCATCGGTGTATCGGTTTAAATCGGAGTTTACTATGTGATCATACATTTATTTATTTCGCTTTTCATTTTCCGAGATATGTTCCAGATCGATCGATATAACCATCGATAAGTTAGAAAAATTGCAGTCTGAAAATTCGCATAAATGAAAATTTTTGCACTGATAAGTGATGAAGTTTCATCTAGACAACTTAGAATTGTTCGGTGGCTATTTTTAGCGGTGGTAGATAGAAAAATTAAATGCGAAATTCCTTTTATCGAAATAATATTTGGTTTATTTAAGCGGATTATTACAATATTTAATGAATAATAAATAGGCGACAAAGGATAATCCACAAACAACAAGCCATAACTTTTAAAGTATTCAAGATAGATATTTGGTGTCTGCAGTAGAGTTGTTCGCAAAAGTAAGAGCTACAAAGGCATCATCTCAATACAATCACTCAAAAGAAAATTTATGAAAATATCTCAGTTGTAGGGGGATTAATCAGCAAAAATGCAATTTCAAAAGAAATGTTGTATGTTGCACCCATTAAATTCTCCGAAGATACTATTGACCTAAAATTAGTCGTTTTGGCGTTAATAACACTAGTTTACAAATTTTGGGTTAATTGCATGAAGTTAAGAAAAACCGATTTAATCCACCCAGCAGTGAGATGAGACATTTCTTACACATTTCACTATTGGATTAGTTTGCAGAACTCACGAGAAGTAGGCACCCAACTAGAGGTGGGATGAAAACAGTTTCTAGTCTTGCACGAATAAAATCTCGAATAAACTGAATAAATTATAGAAATCGACAAAACGACCAAAATAAAAAAAGTAAAGCAAAAAATGAAATAATAGGTTTTTAAATTCATAAAATGAGTAGAAAATTAATGTAAATCAAAATTATCAAATACACGAATCAAATTAGATTAGGTTATTAAATAAAAATTAAGATTATATTTAGAAATAGTTGTAAGATTAAGATTAATTGACTCATACTAACAAATTGAATGAAATAAAACGAATGACTGAACATGAAATGTATAAAATTAAAGATATGAATAAAATGAATCAAATGAATCAACTGAATCAAATGAATCAAATGAATCAAATGAATCAAATGAATCAAATGAATCAAATGAATCAAATGAATCAAATGAATCAAATGAATCAAATGAATCAAATGAATCAAATGAATCAAATGAATCAAATGAATCAAATGAATCAAATGAATCAAATGAATCAAATGTATCAAATGAATCAAATGAATCAAATGAATCAAATGAATCAAATGAATCAAATGAATCAAATGAATCAAATGAATCAAATGAATCAAATGAATCAAATGAATCAAATGAATCAAATGAATCAAATGAATCAAATGAATCAAATGAATCAAATGAATCAAATGAATCAAATGAATCAAATGAATCAAATGAATCAAATGAATCAAATGAATCAAATGAATCAAATGAATCAAATGAATCAAATGAATCAAATGAATCAAATGAATCAAATGAATCAAATGAATCAAATGAATCAAATGAATCAAATGAATCAAATGAATCAAATGAATCAAATGAATCAAATGAATCAAATGAATCAAATGAATCAAATGAATCAAATGAATCAAATGAATCAAATGAATCAAATGAATCAAATGAATCAAATGAATCAAATGAATCAAATGAATCAAATGAATCAAATGAATCAAATGAATCAAATGAATCAAATGAATCAAATGAATCAAATGAATCAAATGAATCAAATGAATCAAATGAATCAAATGAATCAAATGAATCAAATGAATCAAATGAATCAAATGCATCAAATGCATCAAATGAATCAAATGAATCAAATGAATCAAATAAATCAAATAAATCAAATAAATCAAATGAATCAAATCAATTAAATGAATCAAAGGAAATCACATGAATCAAATGAATCAAATGAATCAAATGAATCTGTTGAAAACAGCCAATCTGATAACACTGCGAGTGGTGGTGTAGTTTCGGAGGTTACCCAACAACAACAAGTGTCATCGAGCGAAACAGACAAAGGAAATACTCCAACAAAGTAGATAGACGCTGAGTGCGAAATCAATAGTAGTTTATAGTAATTCCCCAATTAAATCTGCCCTAGTGTTTATCGGTGCGCGAACGTAGTTATCCTGACGGAGATTAAACAGGATCGTTGTGATTGTGATCAATCGTACGGTAAGCAGATTGCTATATAAAATAAATTGTGGCTATAGATTCCCACCGGCTGGTAGATGGACGTGGTGTAAGGTTCTCACACTGTCTGCATTTGTGTTTGCTAGGACCACATCGGAGTCTGCAGATAGGTTCTAAACAGCAATTCCACTCACGACTACGAGGAGTGACGAAGACCAGCAGTTGTGACGAAATAGCTTGAGTCGAACATTAGGGTGGCTCACCACCACATGTGAGTGTTTCATGCATATTGTATTAATTAAATTGCAAAACCTAAATTGAAAACCTATATTGAAAACCTAAATTTAAAACCTTAGTTGCCTAAAATGATTTGAATTGTATAACCTAAAATTTATATACCCTAGTTATGTTCATGCTGATAATAGATATATTGTTTATAATTTTTGATGCTAGAATTCGCTGCAGAGACGAGTGAAATATATCATTGTTCCTTCGCTATTTCTAGGAGATAGAAGACTGAATGTAAGTCAAGAATTTATGTTTGAACTATATCCAATAATGACCAATAATAAATTTCAGCTTAAAAGCTGTTTCAGCTGATACTGCTAAACGGAGGTTATTCTTTCTTCTCGAATCGCCCGCGATAGTGAACAGAATCAAATGAATCAAATGATTCAAATGAATCAAATGAATCAGATGAATCAAATGAATCACACGAATCAAATGAATCACACGAATCAAATGAATCAAATGACTCAAATGACTCAAATGACTCAAATGAATCATATGAATCACATGAATCACATGACTCATATGAATCACATGAATCAAATGAATCAAATGAATTTAATGAATCAAATTGATTTAATTCATCCAGTGAATACAATGAATCAAATTAATGAAATGGATCAAATGAATAAAAAGAATGAATGAACAAAATGAATAAAGTAAAAAATAAATTAAATGCATAAATAAAACAAACGAAGCAAATAAACAAAATGAACTGAAGTGATAAAATGAATAAAAAGACGAAAATGAGCAGGAGAAAATGCATTGATTAAAATGAAAAATTAAACAATGGTAAAAGGTTATAAATTAATATAAGGAAAAAAAAAATTGAATCAAATAAATTATTTGAATGAAATGATTAAAACTGAAAAAGTAGTCAGATTATTAAAATGAAGAAACTGAACAAAATGAATAAACTGGAAAAAATTAATAAAATGCATACAATGAAAACAATGAATGAAATAAGTTAAATGAATGATATGAGTAAAATGCACGAAAAGAATAAACTGATCAGAGTGATTCCAAAGAATGAAACGAATAAAATAAGTAAAATGAACGCAGATGAACAAAACGAATAAAAAAAAATGCTGAATGAAATAGTTAATTAAAAAGGAATGGTCTAAAAACATTTTTGAATAAAGAAAATGAATAAACCGGATTGTACGAATTTGAGAACCATTGCATCAGAAAGTTTTGAAAGGCTTTTGAAAATTACTTCTAAGAAAAGGCCAATAAATATGCAATGGACTTTCTAGGGCTTCCATCTTTTTTGATATTATTCTTTTTGTTTTCATGCTTGCTTACTTGACGGCGTCGTTTTAAGATTATCTGGTGTTTCTACTTTATTGTTGTACCTTAATTAGTTATCAGGAACCTGGAGCATTCAATTTGCTTTGGGATTCGAAGTTTGTTTTTTGGTCAGATATTCCCGAAAAAAAGACTTATGCACAGAATAGAATGTACTGGTCCAGTATTACGCGCAATTGAAAATAGCGAAAGTGAGACAGGGTCACATGTGCTGTCAAGCCCCTTGAACAGAGAACGACAGGCAGAATGCGATTCGTGAATGAGACAGGTAGATATTTCAAAGTTTTTATTTGCATTGAAGTAAACAGTGTGACATGTCTAGGTTATGTCGATAGCATAAAAGCCGTGCATTCAGTTGCATTCCTTATAGCTTTCATATTGTTTCGTTCGGAATTCCCCTGCAGGAAATATGGATAAATAAGTTTACACAGACCAATACTGTGAAAAAGAAATGATTCAAACTACTCAGTATATCCAGATATGGACGACGGTAAGTTAGAAGACACATTGTAGTTGTATCCCCCATCGAGAGTGGGTACTTTGGGAAACTTCTTTTCCTGGATCTAATTTGTGGATATATTTGGTCTTTGATCCGTTATTTTTCATGAAAGTTCGTACCAATACAACGAATGTGCAGCTGATACAACTCATGGTTCATTCGCCTGCGCCACGTTCCGTCTTCCATCTGCACGCCACCATAGATGGTACGCAACACCTTTCGTTCGAAAACTCCAAGGGCGCGTTGGTCCTCCACGAGCATAGTCCAGGTCTCGTGGCCGTAGAGGACCACCGATCTAATCAGCGTCTTGTAGATAATCAACTTCGTGCGGCGGCGAATTTTGTTCGACCGGAGCGTCCTCTGGAGTCCAAAGTAGGCACGATTTCCCGCCAAGATCCGTCTCTGAATTTCTCTGCTGTTATCATTGTCGTCGGTTACCAGTGAGCCCAAATACATGAATTCGTCGACCATCTCGATTTCGTCACCGTCAATCCGAACTCGGGTGGGAGGTTCACATTGTCGTCTCTAGAATCTCTTCTTCTCATGTATTTTGTCTTCGAAACGTTGATGGCAAGTCCAATCCTGCTGGCTTCAGCTTTCAGTCTTTGAGCATATGTTTCATTCAAAATTCAATAGAGATACGAATAGTTCAAATATCGCACGTGGAACGTCTCTTTTGGAAATTTTCATCATCAAACTTTCATATTACCCAGTTAAGCCAAATATTTTCTGATTTAGCCATGAATTTCCTTAATTATAGTGTAGATACAGGCTCTGAATACAATTGAATTAAAGTTGAGTTGATGTAGCAGCAGACAAAAAATAGTTTTGTTTTCTCAAATCTTCGCAATTACAATTAATAAATATTTCAGATTGGCAGAAGATCTTATCACACAACTTAGAAATGGATACAGAAATAGCTAGATAGATGCGATAGAAGAGAGACGGAGAGAGAAAGAGAGAGAGATGGGGGGGGGGGGGGCGTGTGAGGAATGGCAAATGATGGTTAATGCAGTGACATTATTTTTATAGGTATATTATTATGATATATTGATTTCTTACATTCTTATCATAAATAATGTAAGTAGTAATTTTTGCGCCGTAACCAGTATAACCTAAATCTTGTAAAAATCTAAATTTTCGCTAGATTTTTGGGCTTCAAACATACAGTTTCTTTCGGTGACGCCACGAGTATAATTATATGAGAAATCTTTTATCTCACTACTAGGTGAATTACTTTTTGATCTGTGTATTGATATACCATCCAACATTTACCTCATGACTGAACGCAATGCCTAATCCAAGGGATAAATACTAGAACTCACTGTTTCTTTATCAACACATTATTTTGTCTTTGAAGTGAACTTATATATTGATTTTTGAGAAATAGTTCATTTATTATAAAGGTAATTCACAAAATGTTCTCAACATCGAGTTCCTTGAATCACGTAGATGTGTTTTCATACCCCGATATTCAAAATCGGTTTAGTTTTGCCCCTAAAACACCAGTAAAGCAATACTCTGTATGAAACAATCTCATTTTTAGGTAATGGAAATTGGTAAGCGAGGACCAAAAATACAAAATGTCTAATATCTCCGCCGCTCGTGCACGGATTTTGACAATCTATAGCTTGTTAAAAAAGGTATTTTTACAAGATTTCTATTTATGTGCAGTTTGTGGGACAATATGGTATTGTTCGAAAGTTATTTGCAAAAAACCTGCTGTTTTTTGATAAAATCGCCCATATCTCAGAAAGTAAACAACATATCGAAAATCGTAAATAATAGTGTCAAATGGCAACGTTAGGCCTTTCATTTGAAACTAGTTTCATTAAGATCGGTTCAGCCATTGCTGAGATAATTACATGACATTTTGTACATACATACACACACACATACAGACATTGTCAGGTGTACAGGTCCAAAGCCCTGGTAAAGGAGGATGGTTGTGATGATCTGGGCCGAGGTCACCACGTAAAGCAAGGTAGGTCATAACCCCAATTCCAAGGCGTGAAGCGACCCGTGCCGAGGGATGAGTGATCGAGGGGGTGAAAAAGATGCTCGATCGTTTACGGAGCCTGTGGGGTACCTGGGCAACCCCCACAATAAGCGTCCCTTACCACGCTAATGCGGAGCTCTGGCGTGGCGGACATTTATTCTCGCGCTACTCGTGGGATCTGATATGGAGAACAAAAATAAAAATAGTAAAAAAACGGAGGTGCCAAACCCCTTCGCTAAAGGTGGTTTGGCGAGGTCTCCCCCCGTGCTGCATCTGAAAGCACCAGTGACCCCCCAGCTGCGGTAGGAAATAGCCCTACCAACGAAGTCCGACAGAGAAACCCAGACAGTGGCCTCCAAGAGGGAGGGAAAAGAAAAGGTCGATAGGGCACTCAGACAGTGGCCTTCACCTTCTATGGAGCAGCCACTGTCGCTCGAAGCGGCGACCGAGTTCCCCTCGAAGGGAAAAGGCAAGAGCAAGGGCAATCGCAAGACGTCGAACGCGAAGCGCCCTAGGAAGTCGCCAGGCGAGGGTGCAAAAACCGACACCACACGGCGTGCAACCGTTAAGGCCAAACGCCGTCTGGCTGAGGTAAGCGAGGGCGAGAGTGACCTCGCTGAGCAGAGCGTTGGTACCAGCAACCCGGCGCGACCGGGCAGGGGGGCCCAAACCCCTGGACGCTGGTCACCAAGAAGAAGCCGGCACCGACACCGGAGGTACTGCGGCCCGCGAAGAAGGCCAAGGACAGAGGCGCGGCCTTGTGGTTAAAAACCGACAAGGACAAATACGCCGATGTCCTAAAGTCGATGAAGGCGGCCGAAAGCCTTTCGGCCCTTGGGCAAGATGTGCGTAGCGTGAGACGCACCAACACGGGAGAAATGCTTCTGGTGCTGAAGCGAGGCGCACAATCTAGTGCGGTATACAAGGCCTTGGCCCAAGAGGTCCTTGGTGAAGGCGCCCAAGTCAGGTCGCTAGGGGCGGAAATGACTCTCCAGTGCAAGCATCTGGACGAGTTCACGACCGCAGAAGATGTCGTCGCAGCCGTTAAGGAGCAATGCGACGTCACAATCGAGCGGGCCTCGGTGCGATTTAGAGATGGACCCTCTGGCACCCAGGTAGCCTACCTCAGGCTACTGAAGGCGGATGCCAAAAAGGTAACCGAGAAAGGTAAGCTGAAGATCGGCTGGTCGGTATGTCCTATTAGCATACCCCAGCCGCCTTCAGTGGATAGGTCCGGCCACAAAGCCTACGAGTGCAAGGGCATAGATAGGAGCAAACTATGTCGTCGCTGCGGCGAGGAGGGACATAAAGAGCGGAGTTGCACTAAGGCACACAAGTGCCTTATCTGCACCGCTAAGAAGCAAGCCCATAAACATGCTATGGGCGGACCTTCGTGTTCCTTCGGTGAGTTAAATAAGAAGAAGCCGTGAACGTCACACAGCTAAATCTTAACCATTGTGCAGCAGCCCAACAGCTGCTGTGGCAGTCGGTCTCGGAGTCGAGGACAGATGTCGCCCTCTTATCAGACCCGTACCGCATCCCTACCGGCAACGGCAATTGGGTGTCGGACGGGTCTGGAATGGTGGCAATCTGTACAACGGGACGGTTCCCGGTTGAAGAGGTAATACACTCATCCGTCGAGGGTGTGGCGATTGCCAAGATCAATGGTGTGTTCTATTGCAGCTGCTACGCCCCACCAAGGTGGCCAATAGAACAGTTCAACCAGATGATCGACAGGCTCTCGTCGGACCTAGTGGGCCAGAAACCGGTAGTCATAGTGGGAAACTTGAACGCTTGGGCAGTGGAGTGGGGCAGCCGCTGTACAAATAGCAGGGGTCAAGCGCTAATGGAGGCGCTTGCGAAACTCGATACTGTGCTAGCTAATAATGGCTCCGCTAGTACATTCCGTAGAAACGGGGTGGAGGCGTGGATTGACGTAGCATTTGCCAGCCCGAGTCTGGCTCCAGGCATGGAATGGAGGGTAGACGAAGGCTACATCCATAGCGATCATTTAGCAATCCGCTTTAGGATCAACTATGGTGTGCAGTATCCGAGGGCGGGAGATCCCTGTCAGGTAAGCGGGAGGAAGTCCAATCACTTCGATAGCGAAGCTTTCACCGCGGCCCTGGGACTGGAGGCCAACACCGACAGTCTAAGCGGGGATGCGCTGGTAGCTGTTCTATCACGCGCGTGCGACGCCACTATGCCGAGAAAAACTGCCAAGAAACGGCAGATGCCCGGTATACTGGTGGAGTGCCGAGATTGCAGCGCTACGGTCAGCCTGCCTCAGAGCTAGACGTAGGATGCAAAGAGCTCGCACCGAGGATGCAAGAGAGAACCGCCGTGAAGTGTTTCGAGCTGCGAAATTGGCCCTTAACAAGGCCATTAAAAGCAGCAAGAGAGCGTGTTTCGACAACCTGTGTGAGAGTGCCAACACGAATCCGTGAGGTGACGCCTACAGGATTGTGCTGGCCAAGACCAAAGGGGGCTCCTCACCCCCAGAACGGTCTCCGGACCGGTTGGCAACGATTATCGAAGTACTCTTCCCGTCTCGAGCCACAAGCCCCTGGCCACCCGCACTACGAGACAGCGCGGGCACGGCCGAAATGGTGGCTCCAGTGACGAATGAAGAACTACTCGCAGTGGCTAAATCCCTAGTAACGAACAAAGCTCCAGGGCCGGATGGAGTTCCAGACAACGCACTCAAGGCAGCGATCATAGCGAACCCGAACATGTTCAGGCTAGCTATGCAGAGATGCCTTGACGAGTGCCGTTTCCCCGATAGATGGAAAAGGCAGAAATTGGTGCTGTTGCCGAAGCCCGGGAAGCCGCCAGGCGACCCATCGGCGTACAGACCAATCTGTCTGATCGACACGACTGGCAAACTGCTTGAGAGGATCATCCTCAACAGGCTAACCCCGTACGCGGAAGGTACGGACGGTCTGTCAAGCAACCAGTTTGGCTTTCGGAAGGGTAAGTCCACAGTGGACGCTCTCAACTCAGTGATAAATACTGCCGAGATAGCGATCCAACGAAAAAGGCGAGGCATTCGATACTGTGCGTTAGTGACACGACGTGAAGAACGCATTCAACAGCGCAAGCTGGGATGCCATCGCGCTCTCGTTACACCGGCTTACCCTACCGGTGGGTCTGTACCGGATCCTGGAAAGCTACTTCCAAAACCGCGTACTGCTACACGAGACCGATGCCGGTCAGAAAAGGGTTCCGATTACCGCCGGAGTCCCGCAGGGCTCGATCCTAGGCCCGGTGCTATGGAACCTCATGTATGACGGGGTTCTGAGACTGAAGTTCCCTCCTAGGGTCAAGATCGTCGGCTTTGCTGACGACGTAACCTTGGAGGTCTACGGGGAGTCAAATCCTGAGGTAGAACTAACCGCAGAACACGCGATCAGCACGGTGGAGGAATGGATGAGCGCGAGAGGCCTGGAGCTCGCTCATCATAAGACGAAGGTAGTTATCGTCAACAACCGCAAGTCGGCACAACATGCAGTTATTCATGTGGGAGAAGTCGCGATCACTTCACAGCGAAGTCTGAAGTCTCTCGGAGTCATTATAGACGACTAGCTGACCTTCGGCGGCCTTGTCGAATATACATGCAAGAGAGCGTCGACTGCTGTTGCGGCTCTATCGAGAATGATGTCCAACAGCTCAAAGGTGTGTGCCAGTAGACGTAGGTTACTGGCAGGCGTTGCCGTATCTATCCTCAGGTACGGCGGCCCGTCATGTCAAGAGCACTGAGGGTAACCAGTTACCTACAGAAACTGGAGAGCACCTACCGCGTGATGTGCCTCAGAGTGATATCTGCCTACCGCACGGTATCACACGATGCATCCTGCGTGATAGCGAGCATGATGCCAGTCGGGCTGGTCATTCGGGAAGATGAGGAGTGCTTCGAGCTACGTGGAAATAGGGGAGCCCGCGAGCGCACCAGGGTGACCTCGGTCGCCAGATGGCAGCGTGAGTGGGACAACTCCTCGAAAGGTAGGTGGACCCACCGGCTGATACCTAGCATATCGAGCTGGGTGGGAAGCTGGTAGGCCATGGCTGTTTCCGACAGTACCTCCACAGGTTCGGGCACGCGGAGGTCCCAGTCTGCCCGGACTGCCCAGGTGTAGACGAAACTGCCGAACACATACTGTTCGTATGTCATCGGTTCGATGTCGAAAGAAGAGCAATGCTTGACGTCTGTGGCTGGGACACAACCCCTGATACCCTTATTCAGCGGATGTGTCAATCGGTGGAGAAGTGGAACGCAGTTTCGGCTGCTACCATCCAGATTGCCAATAGGCTACAGGTAATCTGGCGAACCGAGCAACAGACGACGGGCACGGCTAACTAGTGATTGGTTAGCTGGAGCGAAAAAGGCCAAGCGCAGAAAAGGAAGTGAATGGTCTGTTCATGCCGAGGCAGGTTTGGCGCAGCAACTGGCAACCGCGTAAAGGGGTAAACCCAGCCACCCCGAAGCAAGACAGAAGAGTGAGTGTATAGGCGTATAAGTGGACTGCCTCATGCCAAGACGGGAGGGTCGTAGCGTAGTATGTTGGGACTTAGCTATCGATACCTCATGGCGTGGCAGAGGAGTGAAGGGGTGAGCATCCAAGTCAGTCTCACACGGCATGTTAAGGGTGAGCACAAAAGTCAGCCTCACATGGTATGGTAGAGGCTAGCACAAAAGTCAGCCTAGCAAGGAATGAAAAAGGTGAGCACACAAGTCAGCCTCGCATGGTATGTCAGAAGTAGGGCCTAAGAAAAATGTCCCACGTGGGATGCCAGGGGGAGTGACAGAGGTGCAATAGAGTGGCAAGATCGAGAGTGAATCAGGTGATAGGGTGAGCACCCAAGTCAGCCTAGCAAGGAATGAGTAAGGTGAGCACACAAGTCAGCCTCGCAAGGAACGAAAAAGGTGAGCACAAAAGTCAGCCTCATGTGGGAGTGTTTGAGAGTGAATCAAAGTGCGATTGAGAGAGCACCCAAGTAAGCCTCATACAGGACGTATGAACGCGCGAGTGAGAGTGAATGTGTACATTTAGTACAGCCATCCCCCCAGAAGTAATACCGAGAGGTAGTTCCTGGGAGGAATGATGGCGGAGCCCAATGGAGTTTAGTCGGTATTAATGGCAGCGTCACCATTCGAGCCCGACACGCCCCCAGTGCACCCCGTGTGGTTGATTGGACCCTACCAATAGCACGTGTACTGGGCTAGGAAGTAAAGGTCTTCTCCATTGTAAAAAAATACAGACATTGTCTCAATTTGTCGAGCTGAGTCGATTGGTATATGAGACTCGACCCTCCGGGCCTCGGAAAAAGTTTTCAAAGTTTGAGCGAATCCTATACATTTCTTTTGTAAGAAATGTAAAAAGGTGTTTTCTAAGTCAATTTTGCGTCGCTGAGCACGAAAATCATATTCATTTTCTTTTTCAAAGAACCGTTTTTGTCATTTTTTAAAAAAGGTGTTTTTGAGCACTTTTTTCAGTTTTTGGTCAATATCTCAGGATTAACACAAACGCCACACCATTCGAAAGGTATTGATGTGCCCATTTCAAAAATGTATAACATGTTAAGATAAAATATCAACAATTTGGGGTTAAGAGCAACCAAAGTCAAAAAAAGTAGTGTTTGGTAAAATTACTAATTTTTGGTTGATTTTTCATAAAAAAATAAATCAGCAAAAAAAATCTTAAAATCTTATGTGACAGGCAAACTTTTCACGTGAATTTTAAGCCTAAGATCATGAAAATCCGACAAAAACTTGTGATGTTATTAGGCACCGAGTGAAAATTGCTCTGTTTTTCACATATCTCTTTTGTTCTTAAATAAGATTACACTAGTTTACAAGAAAAATGAAGTTACGAGAAAAAGTGTATTCTAGATTAATTTTGGGTCGCTGAATACGAAAATAATACTCTATTTCTCTTTCAAAGAAGTTCGAGTTTAAAAAAAAATTTGTTTGCTTCCGCTTTTTTGTTTTTGCTCTACTTTTTATTATAGAAAAATAATTTTTCATTTTTTCAGAATCTAATGTGACAGATTTTAAAAATTTTAAGGTAATCGCGATAAGCTAAGAAGAAAGGTGTTTCCTCAGTTAATTTTGGATCGCTGAATACGAAAACCAAGTCCATTTTTTTCAAAGAAGCATTTGCAAGATTTATTTGAAAAAGGTGTTTTTGGGCACTATTTTAGTTATTTGTCAATATCTTGTTCAAATAGGATCCGATCGAAACAGTTCGAAAGGTATTGATGTGCCCTTTTCGAAAATGTATAATATGCGTAGATCAAATCATATGATTACGGCTTAAAAGCCAATTGTCAAAATTCTCTTTGAAATGAAATTTCAGACAAACTGTTACCCGCCAATCACAGATGTTTATAGTAAACAAAAGAAAGAAATTTTCTCTTGAATTAACTGCTATGAACTGCGTTTAGCCAGTAACGTTTTGTCCGGAGTTTCCTTTCAAAGAGAATTTTGACAGTTGGCTTTTAAGCTGTAATCGTATGTTTGTCGAGAAATGTACATTTATTATGATTACAATCCAAAGTAAAAAAAAAGTCTAATGTTCGACCTTTTTTAAAAAAATGCATATTTCTAGTAAATTTTTTATAATAAATCAAGGACAGAAGAAAATTCTTTTAGAATCTAATGAGATAAATAATCTTTTTGCATAAATTTTAATCCAATGGTCACAAAAGTCGGATGAAAAATGTAGATGGTATGAAGCACTGAGTGAAAATTGTAACTTTTTATTTTTCGCACAATCATACTTTCGGCTGAAATAATCTTCTATACCTGATAGTTATTGTTTGTGTTGGGTACTGTCTTCTCGAGCTTGCATCCATCCATCCTGCGGCATTTGAATGGTTTTGGACATTTCATTGTACAACTATGTTCTCTTTTCAAAATGTGGAAATATCGTTGGAAAAGTTTTGTTTTGTCTGTGGTGAGCACATATTTTACGAATTAAAGGAATTTTAGCCTTCTGCTTCAACAGGTTTCACAGCAGATTCTCAGTTCACAGAATATTACGTCGCTAGTGCTACGATCCCACTGAGACTCCTTCCTGATAGGGACTCGAATATTTGACGACTGGCTTATGAAACCAGTGCTACACCCTCTAAACCGCCGCACCAGGGCAGGGCCCGCTAAAATCATAAAATTTCCATTTCGCTCAATGTGCCATAGCATCAACATTTTCCATCCGATGTTAGTGATATTAGGCTTAAAATTAACGTAAACATATTATTTGTCATCTTAGATTCTAAAAGATGCGAAAAAACCCAGCCACCCCGAAGCAAGACAGAAGGGTGAGTGTATAGGCGTATAAGTGGACTGCCTCATGCCAAGACGGGAGGGTCATAGCGTAGTATGTTGGGACTTAGCTATCGATACCTCATGGCAGAGGAGTGAAAGGGTGAGCATCCAAGTCAGTCTCACACGGCATGTTAAGGGTGAGCACAAAAGTCAGCCTCACATGGTATGGTAGAGGCTAGCACAAAAGTCAGCCTAGCAAGGAAAGAAAAAGGTGAGCACACAAGTCAGCCTCGCATGGTATGTCAGAAGTGGGGCCTAAGAAAAATGTCCCACGTGGGATGCCAGGGGGAGTGACAGAGGTACAATAGAGTGGCACGATCGAGAGTGAATCAGGTGATAGGGTGAGCACCCAAGTCAGCCTCACATGGTATGGGTGGGGCGAGCACAAAAGTAAGCCTAGCAAGGAATGAGTAAGGTGAGCACACAAGTCAGCCTCGCAAGGAACGAAAAAGGTGAGCACAAAAGTCAGCCTCATGTGGGAGTGTTTGAGAGTGAATCAAAGTGCGATTGAGAGAGCACCCAAGTAAGCCTCATACAGGACGTATGAACGCGCGAGTGAGAGTGAATGTGTACATTTAGTACAGCCATCCCCCCAGAAGTAATACCGAGAGGTAGTTCCTGGGAGGAATGATGGCGGAGCCCAATGGAGTTTAGTCGGTATTAATGGCAGCGTCACCATTCGAGCCCGACACGCCCCCAGTGCACCCCGTGTGGTTGATTGGACCCTACCAATAGCACGTGTACTGGGCTAGGAAGTAAAGGTCTTCTCCATTGTAAAAAAATACAGACATTGTCTCAATTTGTCGAGCTGAGTCGATTGGTATATGAGACTCGACCCTCCGGGCCTCGGAAAAAGTTTTCAAAGTTTGAGCGAATCCTATACATTTCTTTTGTAAGAAATGTAAAAAGGTGTTTTCTAAGTCAATTTTGCGTCGCTGAGCACGAAAATCATATTCATTTTCTTTTTCAAAGAACCGTTTTTGTCATTTTTTAAAAAAGGTGTTTTTGAGCACTTTTTTCAGTTTTTGGTCAATATCTCAGGATTAACACAAACGCCACACCATTCGAAAGGTATTGATGTGCCCATTTCAAAAATGTATAACATGTTAAGATAAAATATCAACAATTTGGGGTTAAGAGCAACCAAAGTCAAAAAAAGTAGTGTTTGGTAAAATTACTAATTTTTGGTTGATTTTCCATAAAAAAATAAATCAGCAAAAAAAATCTTTTAAAATCTTATGTGACAGGCAAACTTTTCACGTGAATTTTAAGCCTAAGATCATGAAAATCCGACAAAAACTTGTGATGTTATTAGGCACCGAGTGAAAATTGCTCTGTTTTTCACATATCTCTTTTGTTCTTAAATAAGATTACACTAGTTTACAAGAAAAATGAAGTTACGAGAAAAAGTGTTTTCCAGATTAATTTTGGGTCGCTGAATACGAAAATAATACTCTATTTCTCTTTCAAAGAAGTTCGAGTTTAAAAAAAAAAATTTTTTTGCTTCCGCTTTTTTGTTTTTGCTCTACTTTTTATTATAGAAAAATAATTTTTCATTTTTTCAGAATCTAATGTGACAGATTTTAACAATTTTAAGGTAATCGCGATAAGCTAAGAAGAATGGTGTTTCCTCAGTTAATTTTGGATCGCTGAATACGAAAACCAAGTCCATTTTTTTTTTCAAAGAAGCATTTGCAAGATTTATTTGAAAAAGTTGTTTTTGGGCACTATTTTAGTTATTTGTCAATATCTTGTTCAAATAGGATCCGATCGAAACAGTTCGAAAGGTATTGATGCGCCCTTTCCGAAAATGTATAATATGCGTAGATCAAATCATATGATTACGGCTTAAAAGCCAACTGTCAAAATTATCTTTGAAATGAAATTTCAGACAAACTGTTACCCGCCAATCACAGATGTTTATAGTAAACAAAAGAAAGAAATTTTCTCTTGAATTAACTGCTATGAACTGCGTTTAGCCAGTAACGTTTTGTCCGGAGTTTCCTTTCAAAGAGAATTTTGACAGTTGGCTTTTAAGCTGTAATCGTATGTTTGTCGAGAAATGTACATTTATTATGATTACAATCCAAAGTAAAAAAAAAGTCTAATGTTCGACCTTTTTTAAAAAAATGCATATTTCTAGTAAATTTTTTATAATAAATCAAGGACAGAAGAAAATTCTTTTAGAATCTAATGAGATAAATAATCTTTTTGCATAAATTTTAATCCAATGGTCACAAAAGTCGGATGAAAAATGTAGATGGTATGAAGCACTGAGTGAAAATTGTAACTTTTTATTTTTCGCACAATCATACTTTCGGCTGAAATAATCTTCTATACCTGATAGTTATTGTTTGTGTTGGATACTGTCTTCTCGAGCTTGCATCCATCCATCCTGCGGCATTTGAATGGTTTTGGACATTTCATTGTACAACTATGTTCTCTTTTCAAAATGT
Source organism: Topomyia yanbarensis (assembly GCF_030247195.1). Lineage (NCBI taxonomy): Eukaryota > Metazoa > Arthropoda > Insecta > Diptera > Culicidae > Topomyia > Topomyia yanbarensis. Next base: position 114,052,006 of record NC_080670.1, read on the forward strand.
GGAAATATCGTTGGAAAAGTTTTGTTTTGTCTGTGGTGAGCACATATTTTACGAATTAAAGGAATTTTAGCCTTCTGCTTCAACAGGTTTCACAGCAGATTCTCGGTTCACAGAATATTACGTGGCTAGTGCTACGATCCCACTGAGACTCCTTCCTGATAGGGACTCGAATATTTGACGACTGGCTTATGAGACCAGTGCTACACCCTCTAAACCGCCGCACCAGGGCAGGGCCCGTCATAAAATTTCCATTTCGCTCAATGTGCCATAGCATCAACATTTTCCATCCGATGTTAGTGATATTAGGCTTAAAATTAACGTAAACATATTATTTGTCATCTTAGATTCTAAAAGATGCGAAAAAAAATTGTTTTTTGGTAAAAAAAATCATTTAAAAATGAGTAACTTTTAAAAATGGTCAAAAATGCACTTTTTTTAAACTTTGGTCGCTTGCAGTTCAAAAATTTAACATATGATCGACACATATTATATGTTTTTGGAAAGGGCATCTCGGCACCTTTCAACCTGCATATTTACTAAATTAATTGAATGATTTTGACACGAAATATTGACTAAAACTACAAAAAGTGCTTAAAAACGAGTTTTTTGGGAAAATCACAAAATCGCTTCTTTGAACAAAAAAATGAATATTGTTTTCGAGTTCAGCGACCCAAAATTAGTCTAAAAAATACTTTTTCTTGAAGCTTCATTTTTCTTGTAAACTAGTGTAATAAATTGCATGTTTTTGGTCATATTTCTAGCTATTTGAGATATGGTAATAAATTTTCGTCCGAATGCAGTGTTAAATATCTCTTGATAGCAGTCCGATTTCAACAATCTATAGCTTGTTCGAAAGGTATTCGTAAAAGCTAGCTAAAATATATAAAATGTTAATCTATGTTTTCAATTTTGACAGATAATTGCAAAAAACTGCAAAAAAACACCACACAGACATTGTTCCAAATCGTCGATTGGTATATAAGACATGGAAAAAATCTTGAAAGTTTGAGCGAATTCTCTACATTTCTTTTATAAGAAGTGTAAAATGAAATACAAAATTCGTTTTATCGAAATATTGCTTCGCTTATTTAAATGGATTATTACTATATTGAACAATAAATAGGCGGCAAATGGTAATCCAGAAACAACAAGCCATAACTTTTAAAGTTTGAATACTTTAAAAATTATGGCTTGATAGATATTTGATGTCTTCAGTAAAGTTAGAGCAAAAGTAAGAGCTACAAATTTGCTGAAGGCATCATTTCAATACAATCACTTTCAAGAAAATTTATGACGTTAAAATATCTCACTCGTAGGGGGATTAATCAGCAAAAGCACAATACCAAAAGAAAGGGCATATTGCCTCCATTAACCCTCTAGTGCCCGAATTTTTTTTGGCTTGAAAAAACTTTTGGAGGTGGGCTTCGTGATGAGAAAAACGAAAATAATGTTGAAAATTCTTGGAAGTAATGGGTTTTTCATTAAGGCCTTAAAATAAGTAGGCCGCCTAGAGGCGGTGTTGGGCACCTGGGCGAATAAAAAACAAAAACTTTTTTTTCTTCTAGTTACTTCAACATAAGCGAATACAGATGGTTTCTTATATTTTGGACTCCATCAGAACGCAAAATACCTAAGCTGTAAGGAGTATTTCTCTAGTGCTGTGGTTGTTTAATTATTGACTTCTAATTTATAGTAGGGGAGTCCAGGGTCTGCTGGCGATGGTTTCACTTTTTTTCCATACGTTTATTTGACACGGCATTTGCAAAAGCTTTTTACGCCAGTTTCTTTTTTTACATAGCACGTTACAAAAATCCTTAAGACTAATTTTAACTATACTAGTACTTTGTCTAAAACTAACACTGAAATCACTTTATTGTTTGCTTTTTTCCTTACATTGTTGTATTTCATAATGATCTAGTATTTTCGGGTGTATTTATTTACTTTTTTTCTGTTATTGTCTAAATTTAAAAACTAAATATTCTAGGACACTTTAATTGGTGAATGATTAGCCTTGGATGAGAGTATGAGGAGATGAATTTAATTAACTTTTTGACAGACGCTGTTTTTAGAAAATGATAGATAAGTTCCATGTATAGAGGATCGCGATACGCCAGGATGTCTCTAACAGGAACATGGATTGGTCTTCCTCGGACTTGTAAAGAATCTACTAATTGTGATCTGGCTTCACGATATTCAGTGCAGGACCAAACAACATGCTCAATGTCATGGTAACCTTCTCCACAAGCACAATGATTACCCTCAGCGAGCCCAATACGACGGAGATGCGCATCTAAAGTATAATGATTGGACATGAGCCTAGACATCACACGGATGAAGTCCCGACTCACATCCAATCCTTTCAACCATGCCTTCGTTGATACTTTAGGGATAATTGAGTGTAGCCATCGTCCCATATCTCCATTGTCCCAAGATGTTTGCCAACTAGCAAGTGTCCTCTGTCGGGAAGCGCTATAAAATTCATTGTAAGCGTTGGGTCTTTCATATATTTCACCATCTAGTGCACCAATCTTGGCTAAATTATCAGCTTTCTCATTGCCCGCAATAGAGCAATGGGCGGGGAGCCACACTAGGGTACATTTATAACATTTTCTTGTTAGGTTACTCAGAGATTCTCGTATCTTCCCCAAAAAGAATGGATCTTGATTATCAATCCTCTTTGAGCGTAGAGCTGCAATTGTGCTGAGACTATCAGTGAGGATAAAGTAATGGTTCGGGGGTAAAGTATTAATTATTTGCAAACTATAGTGAACTGCTGCTAGTTCCGCTATATAAACAGAGGCGGGTTCTGCAAGTTTGAGAGAAATTGAAAAATTATTGTTGAAAATACCGAAACCAGTGGCCTCACTGATTCGTGACCCATCAGTGTAAAACATTTTAAGGCAGTCTATGTGTTGGTATTTACTTGTGAATATTTTAGGGATCTCCCGCGAGCGTAGATGATCCGGAATTCCACGAATCTCTGCTTGCATGGACGTGTCGAAGAATAAAGTGGATTCAGGAGTATCTAGTATATTGACGTATGTGGGAACATACCTAGCAGGCGTTATTTCTTGTGACATGTGATTGAAATACACTGTCATGAATCTGGTTTGGGGTTGAAGCTCGACAAGTCTTTCAAAATTTTCAATTACCAGTGGGTTCATAACCTCACATCGAATAAGTAAACGAGAGGAGAGATCCCAGAATCGGTCTTTTAAAGGAAGAACTCCCGCTAGTACTTCAAGACTCATCGTATGGGTCGACTGCATGCAACCTAAGGCAATTCGTAAACAGCGATACTGTATCCGTTCCAGTTTAATAATGTGAGTGTTTGCAGCTGAACGGAAACAGATGCACCCATATTCCATTACTGAAAGTATTGTTGTTTGATACAATCTTATCATGTCACTTGGATGAGAACCCCACCATGATCCAGTTATTGTTCGCAGAAAATTTACCCTTTGTTGGCATTTCGTTATTAGATACCTAATGTGGCCTCCCCATGTGCCTTTAGAATCGAACCAAATTCCAAGGCATTTAAAAGTCAAGACTTGGGCTATCGTTCTACCAACCAACTGAAGCTGAAGCTGAGCTGGATCACGCTTCCTTGAGAAAACGACCAACTCTGTTTTCTCCGTAGAGAAATCGATGCCCAGCTTTAAAGCCCAAATTGATAAATTATCCAAGCTATCTTGCAATGGTTGTTGTAAATTTATAGCTTTTGGTCCTGTGGCAGAAACCACCCCATCATCTGCAAGTTGTCTTAAAGTGCATGGGCTGACAATACAATTATCAATGTCATTCACGTAAAAATTATAGAGAAGGGGGCTTAGACAAGAGCCTTGTGGGAGGCCCATGAAACTTATTCTGAGTGTCGCCAAATCGACATATGAAAAATGCATGTGCTTTTCTGACAATAAATTGTATAAATAATTATTTAATATCGGTGAAAGACCACATTGATGTAGCTTCTCCGAGAGAACATCAATGGAGACTGAGTCGAATGCTCCTTTTATGCCTAAGAACACCGACGCCATTTGTTCTTTTTTTGCGTAAGCGAGTTGGATTTCTGACGAAAGTAGCGCCATTCGTTCCCTTTCCCCTCCGAAAACCAAACTGGGTATCTGATAGCAAGCCGTTCGCCTCAACCCGATTGTCGAGACGTCGTAGGATAATTTTTTCCAACAATTTCCTGATGCAGGATAGTATTGCAATCGGTCGATACGAGTTATGATCGGAGGCTGGTTTTCCCGGTTTTGGAATAGCGATAACTCTCACTTGTCTCCAGTCGTGCGGGACAATGTTCTGCTCAAGAAGCTTATTGAATAAATTCAACAAGCGTCTTTTTGCTAGGTCAGGCAGATTCTTCACCAAGTTGAATTTAATTCTGTCTAGTCCCGGAGCATTATTGTTGCATGAGAGGAGTGTAATTGAAAATTCCATCATTGTCAAAGGCGAATCTATGAAATCGTTACTTGTGGGAGCATCGCGAGTGATTTTCTGCGCAGGAGCAGAATCTGGACAAATTTTCTTGGCAAAATTAAATATCCAACGATTCGAAAAATCTTCGCTTTCATTAGTCACGTTTCGATTCCTCATTCTTCTGGCTGTGTTCCAAAGAGTACTCATTGATGTTTCTCTTGACAAGCCATTAACGAAGTGTCTCCAATAACTAGACTTTTTGGCACGACGTATACTGTCAAATTTGTTTTGCAAAATGAAATGATTTTCAAAGTTCTCACGTAAACCCCCTTTCTGTTTCATAATTTCTTTGTAGGCAACTTGTTTAGCTTCATATGCATCAGAGCACTCTTTGTCCCACCAAGGATTAGGGGGCCGTCTATTTATTGGCATTCCAGGATTGCATTTCGTTTGGGCTTGTTCTGCTGTTTCAATAATTAAACCCGCTAAGAATTCATATTCTTCGGTAGGGGGTAGCTCTTCTGTCGAAGCAAGAGAAGTGGAAATTAACGTTTCGTATGTTTTCCAATCAATATTTCGTGTTAAGTCATAAGGAACATTGATTGAATTCGTAAGGCCTAATTCACTGTTAATTGAAACAACGATTGGCAAATGATCGCTACCGTGAGGATCAGGTACAACCTTCCACGTGCAATCTAACCGAAGTGATGTCGAGCACAGAGATAGATCTAATGCACTTGGACATGCAGGAGGTCTGGGGATGCGTGTTGTTTCGCCAGTATTTAAAACTGTCATATTAAATTCGTCACAAACATTGTATATCAAAGAGGATCGATTATCATTGTAGAGGGAACCCCACAATACTCCGTGCGAGTTGAAGTCTCCCAGTATCAGACGCGGAGCAGCCATGGATTCCACTACCTCAAAAATTTGACGTTGTCCAATTTGAACTTTGGGAGGTATATATATATATAGAAGCGATAGACATTAGGGTGGGGCATTGTTATATGGAAAAACGTAATCATAGCCACATCAACCGAGCACAGCACTTTTTTGGTTCCTTTTGGGGTCCCAAACAACTGTGCAAAATTTGGGGTCGATTGGTGTTGACCCGGCGTAGCGCATTGCGTTTGAAATTTGTATGGAGATTAGTATGGGAAAACCTACATTTTTGCATTTTTAATTCTACAGACTACAATTTTTCCTTTACTATGCAAACAAATAGATAGAAGTGTAGTCCAGGATATGCTGAACAACTTTGCCGAAGAATGTATGGTGTTAGAGTGTCTCTAAGCCAAGTTATAGCTGTTCAAAGTTCGATACATCGAATTAAATGCCAAAGATCATTTCTATTGCCAACACTGCCGGTGTACCAATGGTATTTCACATAGCATTCCAAAATAACATTATATATATTAGTTTTACCACATTGGTATGTTTGGATGAATTATTCAAAAGCCTTAGCTCAATTTCATGAACTAGTTGTTGAGCAAAAGGGCGTAGTGAGGGGTGAGGGGGGCGCTTTAATATGTAGAAATTCGAACTGAAATGTTGTCGAGTTGGAATGTTCAGAGTTGAATTATTTCAAAACAATTACACAATGTCCTACGCATAATAGTAACGATGTAATAAAACATACTGTATCCCTTTGCCTTGACTTTTAAGAATAGAAGTTACATTACAGACTGAATCAACTGATGTCGAGTTGATATGTCAGAGAATTGCATTGATTATATTTCAGTTTAATAGGCACTATGATTTGATGAGATGCTCGTTTTGATGCTGTTCGATCACCTGAAGCAAAAATTGTTGTAGGGATCTGGTGGATTTCATGTTGAAATCCAAAAATTAGCTTCACGCTTCGTGATCGAACAGCATAGAAATGAGCATGCTATCAAATCATAATGCGTATTAAACCGAAATATAATCCTCTGACATATCAACTCGACATCAGTTAATTCAGTCTGTAACGTAACTTCTATGGATAAAAGTCAAGGCAAAGGGATACAGTATGTTTTATTTCATCGTTACTATTATGCGTAGGACATTGTGTAATTGTTTTGAAATAATTCAACTGAACATTCCAACTCGACAACATTTCAGTTCGAATTTCTACATATTAATGTCCCCCCCATCCCCCCTCACCCCTCACTACGCCCTATTGCTCAACTACCTACGCTCATGAAATTGAGCTAAGGCTTTTGAATAATTCATCCAAACATACCAATGTGTTAAAACTAAAATATATAATGTTATTTTGGAATGCTATATGAAATACCATTGGTACACCGGCAGTGTTGGCAATAAAAATGATCTTTGGCATTTAATTCGATGTATCGAACTTTGAACAGCTATAACTTGGCTTAGAGACATTCTAACACTATACATCCTTCGGCAAAGTTGTTCAGCATATCCTGGACTACACTTCTATCTATTTGTTTGCATACTAAAGGAAGAATTGTTGTCTGTAGAATTAAAAATGCAAAAATGTAGGTTTTCCCATACTAATCTCCATACAAATTTCAAACGCAATGCGCTACGCCGGGTCAACACCAATCGACCCCAAATTTTGCACAGTTGTTTGGGACCCCAAAAGGAACCAAAAAAGTGCTGTGCTGAAAAAACGATCATTTTGCCCCACCCTAATAGACATGTGTTTGCCTTTAATGTTCGTTTGGACAGCAACAGCCTCAATGCCCGCAAACAAGGGGATGTTAATTCTATAGAAAGAATAGCACTTTTTAATTCCTAGAAGCACTCCTCCATACGGGGTGTCTCGGTCTAGGCGAATAATGTTGAAATCATTTAAGTTGAAATTAATGTTTGAGGTAAGCCATGTTTCACATAGAGCAAAAGCATCGCATTTTAAATTATGCAGTAAAATCTTTAAGGAATCAATTTTTGGTATGATACTTCTGCAATTCCACTGTAAAACAGTGATGGAGTCTTTCACCTTAGTAGTTGAATTAACCATTGAAAGATATAATTGCTGCAAGGATGGGCCATTGAGCAATCAGCTGCTCTAAAAATGTTCTAATTGTTGGGAGGAAAGCTGAAAGTATACTCTTTAGTGGTTCAGAAATATTGAATGCTTTAAAAATCCAATCAACAATTTCAGAAAATTTCAATAATCCTACCCCCGGCTGAGGCTCAGAGGAAGTCGAAATTTTATTATTTCCAGTAATGGTGTTCTGTTTGGATTGTACGTTCCCAAAACCGGGCGGAATTGATTTCGGTTTTGAATCGGAATTTTTCGGTTTTGGGCGCAGTTTATCTATTGGTGGAGAAATTTTAAGGCCCTTTCTTGGCCTTGGGAAAAGAAGAGTTTTCTTTTTCTGGAATTTCCGGGTAAAACAAATGATGTACCTTCGCACGCTCCGTCAGAGTCAGACTGTTCCGAAAATAGAGATGTGTAAGTGTTTTCTAAGAAGATGGGTTTAGGGGTAGCATTTTTCAACATTTCTGCATAGGAGCGCTTAGACCTCTCCTTCAAGGATCGTTTAATTTTATCCTCACGCAATTTATAAATGGGGCATGCAGGGAGCTCATGCGAGTTTTCTCCGCACATTAAACATTTTACTGAATTTTCATTGCATGTATCCTCTTGATGAGAACCCCCACATTTGCCACACCGTGCCTTATTGGAACAGTAAGTGGCTGTGTGGCCAAGCTGTTTGCAATTAAGGCAATTCATTACACGAGGGATAAAAAGGCGAACAGGGAGACGAATCTTATCGATAATGACCCAGCGAAAGTCACTCGAAACGAGTCAGACAGTCGATAAACTTTTTTATCTCCTTCGTGTGATACTGAATGCAATTGCTTGCATTCAAGTATTTTTACGTCTTTAAGTATGGTGTCTTTGTAACGACCAACCCCATGCTTAACTAAGTCATCAACAGTCAAACTCGATTCTGTGATGACCCCATCAATTTCAATTTCCTTTGAAGGAATATACGCTCTATATTCACGCGTAAAAAGCTCGCAAGAAGCAATTGCATTGGCTTGTTTGAGACTACCAACGACAATGCGTATTTTATCTTTATTAACTTTGACGATCTCTTTTACATCCGAGAATCGCGAAGTCAAATCTTTAGAAATTTGAATGATATTTAGCGCCTTTGCTTTACGCCTAATAAATACAATCCATGGTCCCGTTGACGACTCTGGGTAAATTTTAATTCTAGTCGGGTTTACATTTTCAGCAGAAGGCTTAGGGGGAGGGTCTGTTACTCTTTCTCCCATCTCTTCATCCATTTTACCTAGTAAGAAAAATTATCACAAAAAGGAATGAAAAATATACCTGTTATCTGCTATCTATTAGGTGACGAAGACACCGGTAGAACACACCTCATGTGTTACGTTGTAAACTCGGTGCCCGTTGTTTGACAATGTGACACTTGCTGTCCTTCTTCGTCGCGTTGCTTCTTCAGTAGAGAAATAGTCCTACCTGCAACACTTCAAAACTCTCTCCGATTAAGCTGCTCGTCGGTATCACCACCACAAGCGCGCTCTCTCCGTTTCCACCACCTCGGTAGACAAATGTGGCTACCTGTGGCTTGCTGCGAAAATCCCACTGTCGATGCGGCACTTTTCGGTGCCACTTGTTTTCCTTATTCGTCGTACCACTTCTGCGGTAGACAAATAGAGCAAATGGGTCTACCTGTGACGCTTCCCTCTCGTCGATTAGAATTGCCCGACGACACCAATACACTATATTTTTTTCTGTGTGTACAGGCACGATCACTGTCGATTTCTGCCATCGCGGTAGGCAAATTCGTCTACCCGCGGTTTGCTGTCAAAACACCACTTGTCGAGGATGCCGTTGACCACGCCTCCGACGTATCAACTATCGACTCACACTTAACAAACTGGTCTCTCTTTCCCACAATAACGCATACAGCGTCTCGCACTCCGTCACTCTCTCGAGAACAAAACCTTCCACTTGGAGGCACAACCGTCTCGGTCGGTTGCAAAAACTGTTATGATGGTTTCACTTATCATGTTTTATGTTTTTAATTTAAGAAGATCGTGTAAAAGTGAATGCGTTGCATAAAAGAGCGGACTGTTGTCTGCATTACAGAATTTTAAATATGTGGCACGGAAATCTCGCCAATTTACGACTATACGCACAATGATGCCACCTGGCCACTTTTGATGATAAAGTATGGATCGCGTGAGATGTTTTTTGAATAAAACTGCAAATCAATGATACTTGTTATTATTTTTCAGCCTCAATGCTCCTGCATTTTAATTTCGGCGCACAATTTGTATTCAAAAGCTAAATTTTCGAAAATTTTCAGGTGAAATTCCGAAGTAAACAAACAAAAAAAAAACAAATTTTACTTGTGGTTACGTATATCACATATACGGCCAAGGAAAGTTCTTTTCGCGCGCTAGCGAAAAATCTAGTCATTCGTGAAACAGCTTTGAACTCGCCCTAAATAACAAAAATGCTGAAATTTAAGAACGTTACCTAGGGTAATGAGCCTATTTTCGTCACAACCATGTAAAACCGTTGGTTAGAGCGGCGTTAGCCATCTTTGTTCAACGTATTGGTTCAAATGGCGATTTTTGATATCATAATGGTTCACAAGAAGAAAGCAAAGATATTGATGCCAATTCATACGCATTGCATCAATTGTATTCCGAGTAATTAATGAAATTATGAGGCACCCTTCCTAATACGACTAAAGTAGGCTTTTCACTCTGATACGCTCGAAAACTCAAATCACTTACAACGTGTACGAAACAGAATTTAATGCAACATAAACACATTGAAGAATGGATTAAACAGTACTTGAAGTGCTGAACTAGAGACAGCGCCATATGTCTGATACAAAAGGAGAAAAAAACATTCTGCCAACTAGCCCCAGACTCCCCTAAATATTATTAAATGATAAGAATATCCATATTCTAACTGCAACATTCACCAAAAGTTTTTAAAACGTGAAATTTTTTTTCGCTCAGGTGCCCAACACCGCCTCTAGGCGGGCAAAGTATTTTACCAAAAAACCTAAACTTCCGAATTATTTCATTAAACCAATTAACATCTACAGTGAAATGATAGTAACAGGATACTCAAAAATATTTTTTTTAGTTATTGAAATTTCCAAAAACAGTTAAAATTTGTTTAATGAAGATTACCACTAAACACAAAACAGTTTTTTTCACGTTTTCCTCGAATTTTCAACTTTGAGCTTCAAATGCCTTTGACAGAAAGCTACGAATATTCAAATAATGTGTGTGTATGAAGGGTGTGAGCGTTGGGAAGAAATGCTAGTGCGGATGACAACATACAATCATGTTTTAGTAGTTTTATTTAGTTTTTTATAGAGACCGCCTAGAGGCGGTGTTGGGAACTAGAGGGTTAAATTCTCCGAAGATACTATTGGCCTAAAATTAGTCGTTTTCGCGTAAATAATAGATTATATGTTTTTGGTCTTATTTCTGGCAATGGGAAAAGATGAAATGCTTTTAATCCACTTAACAGTGTGACATTTCTTATAACTCTTATCACTCTCTTCGGATATTTTATCGTTTGAGAACATTTAGAACATGATGTTTCGCGATGTTTTTGATAACACATACTACATGGGATAGTGGCAGGACTCAGAGAATCGCTCAAATCAGCATAGGACAACATCAGTGCTAGAAATCTCAAACCAAATCCTGATGGGAAAGCGAAAAAATGGCCCATAAAATAGACATACCAACGAATTATTGTTAATGCTCTGTTAATAAAATATCTAAATTGTGGTGGGAAAACTGAATTTTCCTAAAGGACACCATTCAAAGAAAATCAACAGTGAATATTTCCAGACTTTTATTTCCTATTTAAAAACTATTGTGTTTTTTATATCCTAGATTGCATGATTCAGTGATCGAAACCCAAAACTTCATAAAGTATTTGAAATTATTAAATTAAAATTTGTTTTTGCTATTGAAATTTACAAAATGATAGTATCGCCCCTTTGGCGATTGTTTACCTTTTCGGTCCCACCTATCAGCATTGAAGTATCGTTCTTACGTTTTTTACAATAACTACCGTTCTACACCACCGATTTCGTCCGGGTTTTTTTCAATAGCGATCATTGTTACTATTTACAGCTGGTATCAGCTTGATAATTCTAAAAAATACGAAAATGACAGTTTCGCTTCTAAACTGCTAGCAAAAAAAGTATCGCCCTGTTTGTTTGCATGAAGCGTGGAGGGCGAAACTTTAAATAAACAAACAAAAATACAGTTTCGCCCGTTGTATTTTTTGCTGTAGTTTAAGAAAGCAATATCGTAGAATCCAAATTTTTAGGTTAATTGGTTGCGTTTCAAAGCCCTCATTCGCATGTATGAAAAAAGCCTTATGTTTACATTTGTAAGTATCGCCCTTTTCACAAAAAAAGGGTTGAAATGAAATCGCAGCTCCGGATATCACGCTATCTTTGAAGTGCATGCGTGCATAGTTCCAAATTTTACTTCGACATCGACTTTTTCTAAAGGTGACTTTCCAGTAGTATCCTTGATTTGAATTATTATCGCTAATCCTAATGCCAAAGAACAAATAAAAACAAACAAATGTTGTAGCTCGATTCAATAAGAAATCCCCAAAAATGAAATGTACCTATTAATGTGAAACACAGTGAATAATACATACAATAAAGATCCATTTTTATCAGTCTCATGGTGTATTTTAGGCTGACAAAATGGGGACATTGACTAAATCGGGCAATTTTTTTTCTTAATAATAAACTGAAGCTGTTAAAATACTGTTGAAATATTCTTTATGTAGTCTGATAACTATTTCTGATTATGATGAACTTTTTATTTTTGCATATTTCCATCTTCATGATGAAAACATGCTCAAGAAAGGATTTACTCGAATTCAGTCTTGTTCGTCTGCTAGAGCCCATCAAACATATGTTCATATTTGGCTGATAAAATCGGGGTTTCAATGTATTATAATAGATATTCAGCATTCGAAGAAGTTTCTTGTGAACGAGTGTAGAACGACTTTGTTTCTACTTACTTGAAGTCAGCGGCGTAGCCAGAAATTCGGTTTGGTGGGGGTTTGGTGAAAATCGATCATACTGTCCAAACGGCATAATTCCGAAACCGTAATTCTTGAACTTTTAAAATTATGCAGAATTAATTTTTCAGAAATAGTAACAGAGTTCGTGTCTAGCGAATTTGTTGAGACTTTATTGTAGTCATGAATATTAACCTGAGAAAAATCACCATAAATACTTCTTGGACGATATACCGTCAAAATTATTTTATCAAATGATGCGCTGTTTAACGTTTGTAAAACTCATCGAAGATACTAAACCTCCGAAGTTGGCGGTTTCAAAATGATGCTATCTTGACCTTAAATTACTGATTTTAAACATTTGACCTATACATATAATTGGTCATACAACAAAAATCAAATACTCATCAAAATCGATCAGAACCTGCTAGTATCGAATGGAAATCGTCATTTTTCATAAATTTCTCTCTACATTCGGAAAGTGTTATCCTCGTTATTAATCATATTACGTTTTCGTCTCAACTCGACGCATTCCCAAAAAAAATCTGTCTTAGTCCACCTAGTGGTGCAATTGTGCTTGTCTCATTTGTCCAGACTACGATTCCATGGCTGGTTATGTTCAGTACAATGGTGGAAATGAATATTACATGTTCAGTACGATTTGCACATACATACAATGGATCGACAGCCACGATCTTGAGATAATATGTGATACTGAAACATCGCTTGAAACCAGCGGCGGATCATGGAGAAAGATCCGGGAGGTCCAGGTCCTGCCGAAAATTTTCAACTTGTTAAGAAATTTTAAACTAGTTTTAATTTTAAAGTAGCAACCCCTCACTGCATACTCCCTCCGGGCCGGTATGATTGACGATTTTTAGAGTGATTGCATAACCTTTCTATATGAGAAAGACAAAAATGTACCAAAGTCCAAAAAAGTCAATTTTTGTCAAACATCTCAATGTTTCATGCATTTTAAAGTCATTTGGTATCAAAAATACAAATTTGATTTTGAAAATTTTTCATTTCAGTTTATATGGGAATTTGCTGTGTGATTGCACTTTTCAACTCGTAACTCCGGAACCGGAAGTCCAATCAATAAATCAATAGCAGCCGATGGGAAGGTTGTACCTTTCATTTGAGACTAACTTTGTGCAAATCGGTCCAGCCATCTCTGAGAAACAGAGGTCACATTTTTTCCACATACACACATACATACACACACAGACATTTTCCGATCTCGACGAACTCAGTCGATTGGCATATGACACTCGGCCCTCCGGGTCGGGATTGGATTGACGAATTTTAGAGTGAATGAGAAAGGCAAGAACATTTTTAGCAAATGTTGAAAGTTATGCATTTTTTTGGTGAGCAGTTCTATGTTTCATAGACATTAAATCAATTTTAACTTCGCTTCCAATTAAATAAAGACCGTTATTACATTACATCTCTACAAAAACGAGATCAATTTGAAAATAAATCTGAGGACTATGATTGATTACAGAACTCTGTAATTTTCTATTGGAATGTTTTCAGGCAGGAATTTGATATTGATGCTATTAGACAACTGTGAAATCAAGACCAATAGATCAGTTACATATCAGGACCCCATTCCGACAATTTATCAAAAGTCCTCATGATGTTTACAACAACAGGTTATCAATCTACGGATCAGACAATTGTTATTGTAATATTGAATTAAATCAGTCTGCATCAATAAATTTTCAACTTCAATCCAATTTTTTTTGGGTGTGGTGGGGGGGGGGGGCGGGGTTGGTGGCGTTGTATGGTGTTAAACCCCAAAAACTTCTCTTGGCTACGCCGTTGCTTGGATCGATCCGATGGTCATTAGAAAAATTGCAGTCAGAAGGTTCGCACAAATGATCATTTTTGCACTGATAAGTTATCAAGTTCCTTCCAGACAACTTGGAAGTGTTCGGTGATTATTCCTAGCGGTTGTAGATAGAAAAATGAAATACAAAATTCGATTTGTCGAAATAATGTTTGGCTTTTTTCAATGGATTATTTCTATATTGAACAATAAATAGGCGACAAAGAGTAATCAACAAACAACAAGCCATAACTTTTAAAGTATTCAAAATAGTTATTTGAAGTCTTCAGTAAAGTTATTCGCAAAAGTAAGAGCTACAAATTTGTAGAAGGCATCATTTCGATATAATCACTTCCAAGAAAATTTGTGAAAATATCTCACTCATAGGGGGATTAATCAGCAAAAGCACAATACCAAAAGAAAGGGCATATTTCCTCCATTAAATTCTCCGAAGGTACTATTGACCTAAAATAAGCCGTTTTGGCGTTAATAATAGATTACATGTTTTTGGTCATATTTCTGGCAATGGGAAATGATAAAAATCTTTCGTCCGCATTTAATGTTAAATATCTCTTTTGATAATAGTCCGATTTCAATAATCTATAGCTTGTTCGAAAGGTATTCGTTAAAGCTGTCTAAAAACATATAAATTGTTAATCTATATTGTCAATTTCGGCAGATAATTCAAAAAAACTGCAAAAAACGCCATTTTTACGCATTGAAACATTCATATCTTGGAAACTAAACATCAGAATCAAAAACAAATTAATAGCGTTCATACTATTTTTTAGTTCTTTCATTTAAAATTGGTTTGGATAAGATCGGTTCAGCCATTGCTGAGAAACACGAATGAGAATTTGTCCGTTACATACACACACACACACACAGACATTGTCCCAAATCGTCGAGCTGAGTCGATTGGTATATAAGACTCGGCCCTCCGGGCCTCGGAAAAAATCTTGAAAGTTTGAGCGAATTCTATACATTTCTTTTATAAGAAATGTAAAACGCTTTTAATCCAGCTAACAGTGTGATGAGACATTTCTTATAACTCTTATCACTCTCTTCGGATATTATATCGTTTGAGAACATTTAGAACTTGATGGACTCAGAGAATCACTCAAATCAGCATAGGAGAATATCTGTGCTAGAAATCTCAAACCAAATCAATGGGAAAGCGAAAAAATAGCCCATAAAATAGACATACAAACGAATTATTGCTAATGCTCTGTTAATAAAATATCTAAATTCCTCAATCAATGCATTGTGGCGGGAAAACTGAATTTTCCTAAAGGGGTTATATATTGTACTGAGCCAAAAAAAATCGAAATTTTTTTTTGAATCGATTTGAAGTTTATACTTTACTCAAATTGCGACTGAGAACTAAGAAATCAACGCTTTTTCTTGAAAAGGGCGATACTATCAGTGACACCATTAAAAAAAAATCAACAGTGAATATTTCCAGACTTGGTTTTATTTCCTATTTAAGAACTATTGTGTTTTACATTTCTTACAACAGAAATGTATAGGATTCGCACAAACTTTGAAAACTTTTTCCGAGGCCCGGAGGGCCGAGTTTCATATATCAATCGACTCAGCTCGACAAATTGAGACAATGTCTGTATGTGTGTGTATGTGTGTATGTATGTATGTACAAAATGTCATGTAATTATCTCAGCAATGGCTGAACCGATCTTAATGAAACTAGTTTCAAATAAAAGGCCTAACGCTCCCATTTGAAACTATTATTTTTGTTTTTCGATATGTTGTTTACTTTCTGAGATATGGGTAATTTTGTCAAAACAGGGCTGGTTTGAAGCGAATAACATTCGAACAAGGTAACTATATCACGTGAAATAAACAAAAACAAAAAGCTTATGAAAATACCTTTTTAACAAGCTATAGATTGTCAAAATCCGTTCACGAGTGGCAGAGATATTAAACATTTTGTATTTTCATTCTTCGCTTACCAATTTCCACTAACTAAAGCCAAAACTGTTCCATACAGAGTATTGCTTTGCTGGTTTTTTAGGGTCAAAACTAAACCGATTTTGAATATCCGGGTATGCAAACACATCTGCGTGATTCAAGGATTTTGATTCCGAAAACATTTTGTGAATTTACTTAATAATCAATTACCTATTTCTCAAAAATTAATAAGCAAGTTCATTTCAAAGACAAAATAATGTGTAAATTCACTTCAATGTGCAAATTTGTCAAGAGTTTTTTAATTTCGATTATAGAGGTTTTAACCTTAAGGTCATTCGCCTCTTCGAGTTAGAAAAATCTCTTATGAAAAATTTCTAACCCTATGTGCGGGGTCGGGACTCGAACCCAGGTGCGCTGCGTAAAAGGCAATCGATTTACCAACTACGCTACATCCACCCTCATTGTCCAGAGTTGATGAATGTACCCGTTGGATTGCAATGCGTTCACTCGTGAGATAAACGTTGGATGGTATATGAATACATCAAGTAATCCTCCTAGTAGCGAGAAAATAGATTTCTAATATAATTCATATTCATATTAGACTCGTAGCATCACCAAGAGCAACTGTATTTTTGAATAACTAAATTGTAGTGAAAATTTATCAGGTGCATTATTGAAAATAAAGATTTAAAGAATCAAAATTTCGCACTATAAACAAAAATAATGTCACAGCTCTAACCATCATTTACCATTCCTCACAACTGACACTGAATTGTACTGAAAACCCCAATATACAGTTTTCATGATCAATGTGACTAAAAGCATATTTATTTGCGAAAAAATACGACATGTAATTTCAAGAATGTTCGTGTCTCAAGGCAGTCCAGGGGCACTTTCAATACTAGCTGGCTTTTCGATTAATTTAAGTACTTATTCTGGTAGTTTGAACCATTTCTTTGCAATGGTATTGCTTTGTATAGGACTCATTAACCCATATCTCCAGAACAATTCGCAAGTAATAAGGATGGGTGGAAAAAAGACTGCATTGTAATCGACTGCATGTATGAGTTTTATGCCATCGACAATAATATAATTGCCAACATAGCCTGGACACTTGACACTCTTTTCTAGATATTTCAATGCGAATGAATACTATTTACAGGTGGCCTTTTCTCAGTTTACTATTTCTAATTACGCGTTAAAATACTGGACCTGAAAATTCCATTCTATACAAAATCATTTTTCAGATGCCTGTAACCAAAAAGATATCTTTTAATTCCAAAACAAATTCCTGATTTCTAGATTTTCTGATGACTAATTAAGGACCATCAATGAAGTAGAAACACCAGATCATCCTAAAAATTCCGTCAAGAAAAGAAGAACGAAAACGTGCGTTTTGCAATGGGATTTTCACAAACATTTCAGAATATTCTGAAACAATGGTTTTGGAATTCGTGAAATTCGTTTTATTCATTTGCTTCATTTCAACAACTTTCTTAAAATATTATTATATATTCTCATTTTTTTCCAGCTCATTCCTTTAATGTATTATATTCGATTGGTTTATTTTTTGCATTTTAAATATTTGACTAATAATAAATATATGATCATTTCATTTTAAAGATTTTTTTCATTTAGCATTGTTTTTATTTATTTTGTTTATGTGACCTAATTTTATCTATTGTATTCATTTAATTCTTTGTATGCATTCCGATCAGTATTATCTTATGTATCTTATTCGAATTATTCATTTAATTTATTTTATTCACTTTCTAATATTTTTTTCTGATATTTTTCCGGTTCACACTTTTATTCATTTTAATAATCTGACTAATTTTGTTCAGTCATTCACTTTATTCATTTCATCTAGAACATTAATTAGATACAATATGATTTCTTCTATTAATTCTATTACTTTTTAATATCGCTGATTTTTTCATTTTAATAATTTAACTGCTTAAAAACAAACAAAATGATAAAAGGATAGAAAACATTTTTATTGTGATAAAAATTCTTTATTTTGTTTATATTATTCATTCCATTCATTTTATTGATTTTATTAATTCTCTGTTTATCCTGTTATTTATGAACAACATTTTCAAATAGCTTTACTGCCCATGCTCGCAAATCAGTCCCATAAAGATAGAAAACGGGACAAATATGCGTTCAAGGGCAGTATAACTTTGGGCTTGGACAAGGTTTCTTCACAAAAAAGTAAAACTAATAATTGTGACAATCACCGTTTATTTGAGCGCCAATAGTTGCAAGAAAGATCCGTAGAACTCAAGTTATTGCAATTGTTTTGATTGGATTTCACTAGAGCAGTGCTGCCAGAGACATTTTCAGTTATCGGTGAAAAATTATATTTTGATATATCTTCGTTTTCTTCAAATATTTTTGAAAACTGATAAATCTTATTAATTTGGACTGCTTTCGGCTACCTTTTCTGCCCAAACTATTCAAAACACTGCTAACACTGCTAGAGAAGCATCTATCTTGATCAAAACAGGTTTTTCGTGTTTCTTTACTCTAACACTTTTAAGAAAAACGGCTTTGGCACCCTATATATGCGACAAAATAATTCGGTATGATATTCAATATTATTCATATTAGGGTAAGGTGGGGCAAATCCGACCGTTGGGTAAACCCGACCCCCTCTGTTATCGAAAATCGAAAGCACTAAGCGAACTAATATCAATGTTGTCGTGTAGAGCATCGAAAATAATTATAATGGTGGTATGACAGAATTTTACTAGTCTACATTGAGATGCTCAAACCTTATTGTTGTTTTTACAACTTTTGATTTGATTTTTGTGTATCATTGACTACAGGATATTTCTTATTTTTAAAGTGAAAGCATAAAAAGTGTAAGTGGATTTAAATTCTTTGATTAAAGGCCTACAAAGTGCATAGATGAATTTAGTCCAACTTTTTCATCATTTTTTTTAATTGCATCGTAATGAAAAATGACGCGGTGGGGCAAATCTGATCTCTAAATAGTAGGGTAAATCCGACCGCTTTTTTGCTAAGAAAATGATTATTTATAAAATTAGAATATATTTTTATTATTATTTTTTATTATTTTTTCACAATGGTTCATAATTACAAACGAAAGATACAAAAACGTGATGAATATAGTATTCGTCTAGTAATTGCTCCGAGAAAAATGGGAATATCTTTATGTACTACTGCTCGTGATTTGGACATTCCAAGATTGACATTGAATTCCATTTTCTTCATGCTACATGTTACTCGATAGCGACAGAAAATAATTAAGTTTTATAAATCCTCGAATTTCTTTATTAGGATTATAAAATTCCTAGTATATAAGTAAACAGTGTAAGAATTAGGTTAAGTATAGATTAGATTTCACTTACGCTTAGTATTTCTAGCTGTCGAGCAACGGCGTATCCTAACCCGCAGGTATGACGTAGCTCTAGTACAGTAGTTTTCCTAATCAGTCATAAGCACCTGAACGTGCGATATATGATCCTGCTGTATTCGAAATATGCGGAGTAATTATTTAATCCACAGCACTAATAGCAATTTTAAAGAAAGCTCACCTTGAACTATGTACGTACTAATCACTAACCTATCCGTACTATCAGGAATCAGAATATATTGGCTCAAATGGCACGTTCCCCGTACATAGTCGGGGATTTGTGCCTTGCCGTGTGTTTTCATCATTTCCTGAGTGGAAGGAAAGGACAAGGAGGAGTGGGGAAGTAGAATTGGAAGGGTGGGAAAAATAACAGCACAAAACAAAAATAAACAACAGGTAAGTTAAACTCACAAGTAGTTCAACTTGCCTGCGAATAATCCTAAAGCTCTTTACCACATTGGATAAGAAACTTTAGTATGTCTCTGAGTTTCAGTCGACCAAACATGGTTTCGTCTATATAAGGACGGCTGAAGACTCGAAATCGCAATTGCGCTAGCGCTGGACAGTTGCATATCAGATGATATGAGGTTCCGTAGTCGGATTCACAAAGATCACATGAAAAAGACTCAGCGCGCTGAATAGTTGCCATGTGATAATTGAGTTTGCAGTGGCCGGTTAAAGCCCTGGTCAGCATGCCGCAGTGGAGCTTCGAAAAATGTAAGAGATTTTTCGAAACCACTGGGCATGGTTGTTCTAGAAACGCCTTTGTTTGGCGACACGTTTGTAGATTTCTCCAATAATTGCGGTGCTCGGACAAAGCCCAGGACCGTATTTTTTCCCTTATCCAACTTGTCGAAATTGGCAGGGCGGGCTCAGGACCAACGAAGTCAATCGCTGAACCTGCCCTGGCCAATTCGTCAGCCCATTCATTTCCAGTAATACCGCAATGTCCGGGCACCCAGACAAGGTAGATAGTGTTGACAATGCTTAGTTCTTCGATTTGGGTTCGGCACGCGATCACTAGCTTGGACCGGGATTTGTCTGAGCTAAGGGCCTTGATTGCAGCCTGACTATCGGAGCAGAAGTTTATAACTCTGCCGGACAAACTCAGTTGAAGGGCCGATTGCACCCCGCACATAATCGCAAAGATTTCTGCTTGGAATACAGTACAGTATCTACCTAGTGAGTGAGATTGTTCCAATCTCATTTCACGACAGTAGACACCAGCACCAGCACGTCCCTCCATCAGAGAACCGTCAGTGTAACAGACTACTTGCGTTTGTTGTTGTCTTTCCATAAAGCCAGACAACCACTCCTCTCGAGAGGGAATCTTCACATGGAATGTCCTGTAAGGAAAACTACAAGTGAGTGTAATATCGCTGGGAGCAAGAATATCTTCACCCCATGTAACCATTTGTGACCACAATCGTATATGACTGGTAGCAAGATCAACATGATTACTGTTCCAAAGCCCAGTAACCTGCAGTCTGTATGCACATGATAGTGCTTCTTGTTTTAAGTGTATGTGTAATGGTTTGATATTTAGAAGTGCCTCAAGAGCAGCAGTCGGAGTCGTGGTGAAAGCACCAGTCAACGCCATGAGCGCCATTCTTTGCAGATGGTTTAGCTTTGACTGGACTGTCACCACCTCTCCCCTCTGCCACCACACAAGGCATCCGTATGACAGTATTGGACGTACAATTGTCGTGTAAATCCAATAGATGTATTTAGGTTTGAGACCCCAGGTCTTTCCAAAAGTTCGTCTGCACTGCCCGAAGGCCATGCACGCTTTCTTGACTCTGAACTCAATGTGAGCAGACCAATTCAGTTTGGAATCCAATATGACTCCAACGTATTTGACTTGATCCGCACACAGTAGCTCAGAATCAAAGAACTGCAAGGGACGAACCCCGGTTGTTATTCGCTTCTTCGTGAAAAGAACCATTGAAGTTTTGCTTGGGTTAACTGATAGTTTAACTTGTCGACACCACTGTTCGACAGCTCTTAATGCCTGTTGCATCAAGTCAAAGATTGTTCCGATGCAAAATCCAGTAATTAGTATTTGGTAATCGTCAGCAAACCCGTAGGTTGGAAATCCAAGCTCATTGAGTTTCTTCAACAAGCCGTCAGCTACTAAGTTCCATAACAAAGGTGACAGAACGCCGCCCTGAGGACAACCGCAAATACTCAACTTCCGTATCTCAGCCTGTCGCAGTGACGAGCAAAGCATGCGGTTACTAAGCATTGCGTTTATCCAACCTGAGATACATGCAGGTATCCCATGACCGCGCGTCGCTTCCAGAATAGACTGGAAGGACACATTGTCAAAAGCACCCTCAATATCTAGGAATACACCCAAGCTAGATTGCTTGAGCGAGAAGGCTTTCTCAATGTTGTAAACAACATCGTGAAGCAGAGTGATCGTGGATTTCCCACACTGATATGCATGTTGCATTTTGTGCAGTGGATATTCAACTAAACTAACGTTCCTGATGTGATGATCGATTATCCGTTCCAAAGCTTTCAGAAGAAAAGAACTTAAGCTGATTGGCCTAAAACTCTTGGCTTCTTCATAGCTTGAGCGCCCCCCTTTGGGAATAAATCTAACAGTTATTTCTCGCCATGCTTTCGGGATATACCCGGTAGCAAGACTGGAAAGCAAAATCTTTTTCAAGACATGTTTAAGAATATCAAATCCCTTTTGCAGTAGCACGGGAAGTATCCCATCTTTTCCGGGTGATTTGTATGGAGCAAAGCTGTCAACTGCCCACTTGACCGATTCAGTGGAAACCAATGTGCGTGCTAACGCCCACGAGTCCGAATCACCAGAATGAGATCTGTGAACGTTGATCAACTCCGGATCGATACAGCCTGGAAAGTGTGTGTCGAAGAGACAATTAAGAACATCTTTTTCGTCCGTCACATAAACACCATCTCTGGTTTTCAAGGAGTTCATCTGAAAATCATTCGATTTGGAGAGAATTTTATTTAATCTGCTAGCCTCGTTCAGACTAGAGACATTAGTGCATAGGCTTTGCCAGCCAGCCCGTTCTGCAGATCTAAGACATTTCTTATATGCACTACGAGCTGACCTGAAAGCCCTGGAGTCATCACGCTGACGCCGATTCCAAGCTCTTCTCATAACTTTCTTCATTCTTTCAAGCTCAGCCCTCCACCAAGGGGTTCCCCTAGTCGATTTAACAGTACGAAGTGGACAAGCTTCTTCGTAGGATGCTAATATGAATGAGTTTGTCGTATCCACGACGTCATCTAAGTCGTCTAGTTGACTAATTGTTGGAAAATATCCATGAAATTTAGTCGCCAAGTTTTCCAAAAAGAGGTCCCAGTTTGTAGATTTAGGATTACGATAGGTCACCACATTGAAGGTGACATCAAAATGCTCGAAAAATATATATTTATGATCGGATAGAGACGGTTCAGTTTCATTTGGAACCTGCCAATTTCCCAGTTCATGCAAAATTCTATCAAAGCAAAGTGTTATGTCTAACACCTCCTCCCTCCCAGACCTCGCAAAAGTTGGTCGGTTTCCCACATTCAGAATATGGAGATTTGTACTACTTATGTACTCCATCAGTTCAGAGCCTCTCAGATTGATGTCTGAGCTGCCCCAAATGATGTGATGAGCATTCGCATCACTGCCGATAATGAGCGGAAGCCCATTTCTGCTACAATATGATACAACGCTTTTGAAATCATCAGAAGGAGATGATTCGTTATGCGGTAGGTATGCTGAACAATATATATATTTTTTGTCTACGTTTTCGACAGTCAATGTAACTGTGACAACACAGATATCGCGAGTTGTGAGCTCCGATATGAGACACGCGTCAATAGCCTTATTTGCAAGAATGCAAGCACGAGGCATTTCACGTGGGTTAGTCATGCCTGTCTTGTTGTAAGCAATGAAGGCAGTGTTAAGTAACTTTCCAAAATAGAAGTTTCCTTTATGGAAATACGGTTCTTGAACCAATGCTATGGAAGCTTTACCTTCCTGCATGAGTCGAGATAAATTCATAGTTGCTGTACGTTTATGTTGGAGATTGACTTGTGCTATTCTAACCATTTTTGATTAGAGAACTGTACATTTCATCTCCAACACAAATTGCACAACAACTAGAGGACACCAAGCGAGTTGGGATGTTAACGCATTTAGCGAGCCATATCAGGTTTAAATGGGACATGATCATTTGATTCCCACGATTTGCGAAGAAAATAATGGTCCACTGTGTCAGAGATTCGCATAACACAGCAAGGGCAAAACCCAAAATGCTCCGTGCGCGACTGGCATATTTTAGACCCTCCAATCATTAAGTCCTCGGCACGGAACTACACCTTGACTTAGGGTCTCCTACTTTCAGTCGCCTCCTACGACATGGCAGCAGGACTCCAGTGGCTCAATTCTAGGCCGGATACCACACGGCCTCTGGGCAGGTTCATCTGTACACATCGAAATTTGATAATCGAAACTCAACAAAACTTCACCGAAGTACCATCAGCCGAGAGTCTCTGCAAACCCCCAGCCAACAAAAATTCGGCAAAATTAAGTGGATCATCGGTGAAAAAAATCGGTGTGTAGAGTGAACGTTCCGCTGCGTAATGCAGCATACTGGGGAGTTCGCCCGACTTTTCCCAGGCTCCGTTCGCCATTGAGAATGTTTTAAACCCCCTCAACAATTTTACCCATAGCACGGGTCGCATGACACTATGGAATTGGGGTTCCCTGTTTGGTAGATTTTTACCACTGAAACAGGTAGTCCGTAGTGTTATTCTTAGCCGGTTGAAACAACCACTACCGACACTACACGGCTTATCTAGGCTGTTCGGTGAAAGAAGCTGACATTGAAGAACAGCTTCCATATTTAGATGGGCGAACAGCCGCAGAAGGAAGGAAGGAAGGAAGGATAATGGGAGGAGAGGGATTTGGGCTAAGCGCTTATTTAAAGGCGGCGCTGACTCGCCTTGTCAGGTCTGCTTTAGGGCATGTGGTATTTAGGCCTAGGACGTATAGGGCCCACTACCTCGTCCTACCACACCCGCAGTCAGCCCCCGCTGCTGGTTCGGGTCGCGAATCACAACTAGTTGCTATCGCGATTAAGCATTATCCACCACCTATGACCCGCCCGGTTGCTTGCAGCTCAGCTTCCCACGTAGCGTTCCTCCACCACCACGGGGCCCGGGTTTTTTTAATTGCATCGTAATGAAAAATGACGCGGTGGGGCAAATCTGATCTCTAAATAGTAGGGTAAATCCGACCGCTTTTTTGCTAAGAAAATGATTATTTATAAAATTAGAATATATTTTTATTATTATTTTTTATTATTTTTTCACAATGGTTCATAATTACAAACGAAAGATACAAAAACGTGATGAATATAGTATTCGTCTAGTAATTGCTCCGAGAAAAATGGGAATATCTTTATGTACTACTGCTCGTGATTTGGACATTCCAAGATTGACATTGAATTCCATTTTCTTCATGCTACATGTTACTCGATAGCGACAGAAAATAATTAAGTTTTATAAATCCTCGAATTTCTTTATTAGGATTATAAAATTCCTAGTATATAAGTAAACAGTGTAAGAATTAGGTTAAGTATAGATTAGATTTCACTTACGCTTAGTATTTCTAGCTGTCGAGCAACGGCGTATCCTAACCCGCAGGTATGACGTAGCTCTAGTACAGTAGTTTTCCTAATCAGTCATAAGCACCTGAACGTGCGATATATGATCCTGCTGTATTCGAAATATGCGGAGTAATTATTTAATCCACAGCACTAATAGCAATTTTAAAGAAAGCTCACCTTGAACTATGTACGTACTAATCACTAACCTATCCGTACTATACTCGTGATTGGTATACACCCTAGCTGTAATTTTTTATTTGGTTTAAGTTGTAGGTTTAATTCAAGTAATTTAAGTTCAATAAATCATTTCTCACCTAAGTAGTAACAATTTAGATATAAGTTTTAGTTAATCCACTAGGTAGTATAATAATTAAGTTAGATTTAAAAAAATAATATTGAGACGGTCTGCTAACACGCTGCACTCGCTTTGCCAATTGTTTTTTCCTTTCGTTGGTCGCTCGTACAGCTTGCCATCCCATGGTGGGTCACCTTCAGATTCGCTGACGATCCCTTGGCAAGGGATTATTCGGTACACTGTCGGTGTGTGTTGTTTTATATGTGGGGCGTGTGGGGCTCGTCGGTCGGTGTAGCGCAGCCAACACTCCCCCCCGCAATGCGTTGAGGATCCTTCGATGGCGCATTATTAGGAACGCCTACATCGAGTACAGCGAGCTTCACTGCTGGCCTTTCATAGATACCGCTGGTTGTCTGGACTGTTGCTCGTCTAACTTGCGCATCTGCTGATGGTGTGGTGGCGATGACCCTTCCCCTCGGCCAACAATTACGAGGAAGTTTTGGATCAGTGATAATAGCTATATCGTTCACCTGGATGGGCTTTATTTCTGCAAACCATTTTGTCCTGCGTGTAAGCGTTGGTAAATAATCCTGGAGCCACAGCTTCCAGAAGGAGTTTGCTAGGACTTGTGAAAGCTGCCAGTTGTTTTTGAGTGTGATGGCTGTATCGTCATGGGGAACCCATGCTCGTAAGCCATTCGATGATCCCAGTAAAAAATGATTAGGAGTCAACACCGGTGACTGATCATCATCTATGGGAACGTCAGTAAGCGGTCGCGAGTTGATAATATTTTCCACCTCTGTCAGCATATTAGCAAGCACCTCGTCGGTTAGGGCTCCCTTGGATTGCAGCTTGTACAAATTTTGTTTAACGCTGCATATAAGGCGCTCCCATGCTCCCCCCATATGTGGGGAGGCCGGCGGAATGAACTTCCATTCAGTGTGTGTAGTGGTGAATTCTTTCGACAGGCATTCCATGTCGAGGTTTTGCATGGCGATGTTTAGTTCCTTGCTCGCTCCTTGGAAATTAGTTCCACGATCTCTATATATGACTGCTGGCACTCCTCTTCTTGCCATTATATTGCGTATGGCCATAATGCAAGATCCTGTAGTCAACGTATGAGCAACTTGCAAATGAATGGCGCGAGTGGTTAGGCAAGTCGCTAAGACCCCCCAACGCTTTTCACTTCTTCGCCCGATTTGTACCGTCATTGGCCCAAAGTAGTCCACTCCCATGTGTGTAAAAGGGGGGGCTATAGGCGGCAAGTCTAGCTGGAGGTAGAGTACCCATCAACGGGGGTTGAGGAGCTGCTCGCTCGATTTTACATCGCTGACAGTTTGTTCGTATGTTTTGGTAGGTCGATTTCAGTAGAGGAATGCAGTAGCGCTGATTTATCTCACTGATTACGGTTCGATGGTTTTGATGATGATATTTTTGATGTGATTCCGAAATGATCAGCTTCGTTATATGATGGTGGCGTGGAAGAATAGCTGGGTGGGACGCACTCGCGTTTATGTGCATACACAGTTTGGTTCTACCTCTTGCTCTCATGACATCGTTTTCGTCTAGATACGGATTGAAGCTGATGATCGTACTATTTCCGGGAATCTGGAGCATTGGGCGACCTTCGGATCGGTTTCATGAAAGAATTACAATTTCTTCTGCAAAGGCGCTACCTTGGGCTAACCGGTACAGGAATGTTTCGGATCTGATCAGCTCGACTTGCTGCAGAGGTCCATATGTACGTGGCTTTCGTTGGGCGTTATTTTTAAAGTTGTCCACGGTTCGGAAAACGTAGGCTATTCGTCGTAGCAATGGCATCCATTGAGAGAAATTTTCGATGATAATTATTGGTTCTGTCTCCACGCTGTGGACGAGTAGATGGGGGCGGATCTCTTCAGGTGTAGATCCAACATTTCGTGGAATAGCCGGCCATTCTGCTTCGAACATGCAAAGAAAGTCGGGACCACGAAACCAGCGACTAGAAGGACGCAGATCTGCTTGCTTTTTCCATTTTGTGCCTTCATCCGCAACATTCAACTTCGTTGGTACCCAGCGCCACTCATGAACGTTAGTTGTTTCGAGTATTTCACTAATACGGGCCGCGACGAATTGGCTATATCGTCGATGGTCTGAATGAAGCCAACAGAGCACGTCCCTCGAGTCAGTCCAGAAATATCGTCTTTTCACCGTGATAGATAACGACTTTATCGCTGTGTCTGCTAATCTCACCCCTAGTATAGCTGCTTGCAGTTCTGATCTAGGAATGGAGCCACTCTCGTTTTCGCTGCTACTAGTGCACATTCGATTACGCCTTTGTGTTCGTATCTGAGGTACACTGCCGCTGCAAAGCCGTTCTCACTAGCGTCAACGAATGTATGCAGTTGTACGTCAGTATCGTCTCCTGTGGGTGTCAACGTTCGGTAGCATCGAGGAATGTCTATCTGTTCTATCAGCGGTAATACGGACAACCACGTCGACCACTTTTCGAAGTGCTCATCCTGGATTGCGTCATCCCAGCTGATTGATGATCGCCAAATATCCTGTAGTAGCATTTTTAGAAACATCAGCATATGAGCTATCAATCCCAAAGGATCGAACATCAGTATAAGGGTGCGAAGAACTTCTCGTTTCGTTGGCCGACGGCGACCGGTCAGTAGATCTCTATCAAAGCGAGAGGAAATTTTGTAGGTGAAACTATCCGAGGATGTATTCCACCACATACCGAGCACCTTTTCTGTAGTGGTATCTTCGCCAACACTAAGGTCTTTTTCATTTGTAGTAGCTTCGTTTAATGCAGAGAGTACAGCCTGTGAATTTGAAATCCAATTTCGCATTTCGAAACCAGCTGCGTTGTGGATCATTTTCACGTCACGAGCTAAACTTATGGCATCTTCTTCTGACTCTACACTTACGAGCATATCATCGACATAATGACGCTTAGTTATAGCCTGAACGGCTGCAGGATGATACTGCTGAAACCTTAATGCGTTTCGGTTTTTCACGTATTGAGCGGTACTTGGTGAGCAGCATGCCCCAAATGTCATCACCTGCATGACATAGATACTTGGGTTCGTATCAGTCTTGTTCTCCCTCCAAAAGAATGTCTGACAGTGCTGGTCATCTTCCTTCATTAATACTTGGTGATATATCTCGCGAATGTCTCCAGTGATAGCTGTTCGAAATTCCCGAAACTGAACCAAGACTGATAGTAGAGATACAAGTTGGTCGGGACCTTTTAGAAGAACTGAATTAAGTGAGATGCCATGAGCGGTAGCTGCTGCATCCCAGACGAGCCTAGTTTTTCCAGGTTTGTTTGGATTAACGACGGGAAACACCGGGAGATACCACGTACGAGAATGTGGAGCCTTTAGTTCGTCTTGGCTCAGCTTCCGGATATATCCCTTTTCCACGTAATCTGTGATTTTTGAGTTCAGTGTGTTGGTTAGAATGGGGTCCCTCTGCATTCTCCGATCAAGGCACTCCCATCGCCTTAGTGCCATTTCCTTGCTATCCGGAAGCCTAATGTTGTCGTACTTCCAGAGGAGTCCAGATTCGAAACGACCGTCCTTCTGTCGAGTGAGCGTATCTAGCATGTTCGAGGCTCGTTGCTCATCGTTTGATAAAAGTGGTTTTTCCGTACGTATAATTCCTAGGCTATC
Organism: Topomyia yanbarensis; assembly: GCF_030247195.1. Lineage (NCBI taxonomy): Eukaryota > Metazoa > Arthropoda > Insecta > Diptera > Culicidae > Topomyia > Topomyia yanbarensis. The sequence goes on from NC_080670.1 coordinate 114,081,195, forward strand.
GAGTGAAAAATACTCTTTCATGGTGCGGTGAAGATCCTCGTCAAGGCCTTCACGGCATTGGCATTTGTTCAAACTATGGTAGTTTACGAAGTAGTCTGGCTGTCTATCTTCAGAACAACTGCCGTAGACGACCCAACCCAGCCTTGTTTTTACGGCAATTGGTTCCTGCAACTATCCCTCGCGACTCTTCAAAGCGTGAGCAAGGTTTGCGTGATCCAGGCCAATAAGTATTCGCGGGCTAACATTGTAGTATGATTCAATGGGTAGGTTGGAGAGGTGTTCATATTTCTCCTGTAAATTTGCGGCTAGCAGAGTCTGAGAGCGAAGTTGCAAAGATTCTATAGTTTGCACTCCGGAGAGTGTGTATTTTGCCGTAGAATTATTTACGCTGGATACTTCTAGCCCTACCTTCTGGGACATGTTTTCGGTTCTTCGCGTGCCGCCTGTCCATTTTAGACAGAGTGATTTAGTTGGTCCCTTCACTCCTAGCTCATCAGCTAGGCCTTGCTCCATTAGTGTCAACTCGGAGCCGTCGTCGAGGAAGGCATATGTTCGGATTGCTTTGGTCGGGCCGTATGCAATAATGGGTACGATCCTAAACATGATCTCAGACTGCGCCTGGTGAACATTGCAGCTCGTTTCTGAATTTGCCATCGAAGAGGTTATTTCCGGTATAGATGTACTCGCTCGTTGCTTTTCGTCGTGAAGAAGAGGGTGGTGGAAATAGGAACATCCGTTAGTACCACACGGTTTTTTTAGTTTACAGGAACCGTTATGCTTACGTAGACATGTGCGGCAGAGTTTGCATTCTCTTACTGTACCCCATCTGGAGTCGTAGCTAAACTCAATAAAGCGGTGGCATTTTGCTATATAGGGGCAGTTTCCCTTGCAGACAATGCATACTCGGCTTGACGCATTCGCGGGGATTAGTTCTTGGCTCGTCGGGATTTTAGGTAGCTCAGAGTTATCGGATTCTGTTTCTGAGTGGAGATGTAGAAATCCGCCTTTTTTGCTATTGCGAGATCTTTGTTCGCTGCTTGTAGAGTGCATAACCGCACTTGCATCTTCTGCGGTGGAATAGAGCCATCTGCTGAAGTCTAGAAGGTTTGGTGTCGGTGTGTTTCTAGAATACTTTGCCCAATCAAGCTTCAGCGTTGATGGTAGTCTTTCAACCAGTTCGTACCTCAAGGAAGCGTTATACACGAAGTCGTTAACCTCACACGCCTGGATGGTTGATACCAAGTTTTCTACCGTCAGTGCGAAGTTGACTACGGTCTCCAGCTTTTCGATATTAGGGAACGGTAAGCTACGATTTTTTTTAATGATAGCTTGAACAATTGCTTCTGGTCTGCCGTACAACATTTTTAGTGTAGATATTACCCCTGTCACGTTGGAGGGATGGAGTAAACGACATCGAACTGCCTCCAAGGCATTTCCTTTCAGGCATTTCCGAAGTCTCAACATATTCTCCTCGTTCGAGAAGCCACACATTTGTGTTGATGTGTTAAACATGGAAAAAAATAGTGACCAGTCCTCAGGATTCCCGTAGAAGTCTGGGAGATCCTTTGACACGGCCTGTCGTGCCGCTAATTGACTACGATTCAGCGTACACATCGTCTCGTCGTCGTAAGCAGTAGCAGGATGGCTATGTAACCGACGCAGGGGGGTCGAGCGCTGACCTGGGATGAATTCATTTGTACGTTGAAACGTTGCCGACTGCCGCGTAGGGCCCGGTGGTTGTGTTTCGAGGCAGTTAGAGGCAGTAAGCTGACCGATAGTTTGTTGAGATTGTTTGACGGTTCGAGAAGATATCCGCCTGAGGTTCTGTGCCATGTGCTCTGTGGCCGTTTGTGACTTCGGTGCTGCTGGCTGAAATTCGATCTCCTCTCCCGCAAGGCCAGAATCCGCATCTACACCACAACGGTCGGTGTCGGCTATCCACTGACCAATCTTCGACATTCTCTCGCACGCTGAGTCGGCGTCACTTGCCAATGTGGAATCGTCGCTTTGTAACTCTTGGAGAAGATCGTACTTCTCGTTCAGGTATTCGCCAAAGAATTTCCGTTTTTCCTCTAGTTTTTTCAGCTGCAGTTCAACTATTTTTCTAGAACAGCAGCTACTGCTCGATCTTGACTTAGATTTTAGTTTTCCAGCTTGAGTTTCTTGTGTGACAGGATCTCGTTGAACATTGGATGAGTGGAGTTGAGTTTCGGTTGCAGCGCGTTGTTTGGGTAGAGTGTTAGTCTGCGCTGCCTGGCAGCTTAAACAGGCCCAGTTTTCCTCGGCAATTCCAGCAGATACTTCAACGCAAGAGAAATGGTACCACTCATCGCATCTGTCACACTGAACCATTCTACTATTATCTCGTTCGTAGCACAGAGCGCAGTGATGATCTTTCCGAGCTCGGCGTGGTGGGTTACGCCTAACGTTAATTATTTTTGAGCTGTTGATGGAGGGCATAGCAATGTGCTCGGAGGTCGGTCTAGTTGACTTGCGAATTGCTCCTTGCTCAAAGTTACCCTTTGGGTTATTGAATATGTATCTATTCATGTCCATAATCGGAGGAAATAGCTCAACAGCAGTTATTTGCTCCGTGACGGGGGCGTCAGCACTGCGACGAGAATATAGTTCCTGTAGCTGTACAGCGTTCGTTTGTGCTGTCGCGATTTGTGGAATGTTGTTCCCGCTACGGCCAGTAATTGAGCCTACTGTAGATCCTGGTCTTCGGATGGACATCCTTCGCTTAAGCGAATCTTATAATGTTACTCGACAGCGACAGAAAATAATTAAGTTTTATAAATCCTCGAATTTCTTTATTAGGATTATAAAATTCCTAGTATATAAGTAAACAATGTAAGAATTAGGTTAAGTATAGATTAGATTTCACTTACGCTTAGTATTTCTAGCTGTCGGGCAACGGCGTATCCTAACCCGCAGGTATGACGTAGCTCTAGTACAGTAGTTTTCCTAATCAGTCATAAGCACCTGAACGTGCGATATATGATCCTGCTGTATTCGAAATATGCGGAATAATTATTTAATCCACAGCACTAATAGCAATTTTAAAGAAAGTTCACCTTGAACTATGTACGTACTAATCACTAACCTATCCGTACTATACTCGTGATTGGTATACACCCTAGCTGTAATTTTCTATTTGGTTTAAGTTGTAGGTTTAATTCAAGTAATTTAAGTTCAATAAATCATTTCTCACCTAAGTAGTAACAATTTAGATATAAGTTTTAGTTAATCCACTAGGTAGTATAATAATTAAGTTAGATTTAAGAAAATAATATTGAGACGGTCTGCTAACACGCTGCACTCGCTTTGCCAATTGTTTTTTCCTTTCGTTGGTCGCTCGTACAGCTTGCCATCCCATGGTGGGTCACCTTCAGATTCGCTGACGATCCCTTGGCAAGGGATTATTCGGTACACTGTCGGTGTGTGTTGTTTTATATGTGGGGCGTGTGGGGCTCGTCGGTCGGTGTAGCGCAGCCAACACTACAATTCAATAACATAACATTCATTGATTTATTTTCAATGATAAATCCATATAATTTGGGTAGTATCTATGCTAAATCAACCAAAAACATAGGCGGTCGGGTTCACCCGACCATTTTTGAAAACAGCAAGAATGAACGTTTTCGTAAAACACTGGTATCTCAAAGTTTTCCCAAGATAGGAATAAAATACTATACATTGAACGTTGTCCAGAAGTCTAACCTTTAATTTGGTATATAAAACGACTTGATCCGATGTAAAATGAGCATTTTACAGCCAAAACCGTTTACTAGGTCGGATTTGCCCCACCTTACCCTATTTATTTTATTATTCCAATTTTTTATGGTTCTATTCATATTATTTATTTCAATCATTTTATTAAATGGTTAGTTTTTCCCAGTTCACATATTTTATTCAGTTTCTTAATTTTATCAATTCGGTTTTGCCAGTCCTTTATGCTATTATATGATAGCTTGTTATCCTGAAACAATTTAATTTTCTCTCTTAAGGCCCCCGTCGGGCTTCTTTTTCTTCTTATCTGCAGAATTGAGGATATCAATATAATACGCATATACGATACTCATATGAATGTATGCGTGCACGCGAATGAAATGAATGATTTCTTCAACCCGCTTTTTCACTCGCTTTTTCCATAAAATTACCCAAGTATAGTACACTCAGGTTTTTTTTACGCGGGGGATACAAGCCGCGTAAATGAAAACCGCGTAAATGAAAACCGCGTAAATTTCAAAATCCGCGTAAATGAAAACCGCGTAAATTTCAAAATCCGCGTAAATTTCAAAATCCGCGTAAATGAAAACCGCGTAAATTTCAAAATCCGCGTAAATGAAAACCGCGTAAATTTCAAAATCCGCGTAAATGAAGACCACTTAAATTTAAGAATCCGCGATAAAGGGAACCTCATTGATGAATACCGCGTAAATTCCCAAAACCGCGTAAATGAAAACCGCGTAAATTTCAAAAACCGCGTAAATGAAAACCGCGTAAATTTCAAAATCCGCGTAAATGAAAACCGCGTAAATTTCAAAATCCGCGTAAATGAAAACCGCGTAAATTTCAAAATCCGCGTAAAAAAACCGCGTAAAAAATACCGCGCAAAAAAAACCGCGTAAAAAAAACTTGAGTGTACCAATGGATTCGTAAGAATCCGAGGAAACTAATGGTAGCAAGTAAAACTTGATTTGGAAAACTTCATAACAGCGTTTTTCAATTTTCCCGTCGCACGCATTATATCGTCGCTTGTTCTGCACAGTAGAAAAGCACAGGGTTTGTGCTAAATTAGTACTACCCGAAAGCTTGGTGTAGGGGCTATTTATAAATCATGTCACACTTGTATTGAGGGAGGGACAATGAAAAATTTCAAAATTTTGTAAAATTTGGTGGAAAAAAGTAACCTGAGACATACCAAATGTATTTCTACCGAAGAAAAAAAAATATTGGACATCTTATTCGTGACTTATTTACCAAGGAAATAACCAATAACCCTGATGAAGTTTTAAGATAAGTGTAATTTCTACTCTTTGTTAAAACTATTTTCCCCCATCTTGTAAATAGAATTGTATCCCTAGTTTTAAAACATCTGTGAAATTTTTCATAAATATTTGTTCCCCCTTTTGTGTACCAAACTATATTGTTAGTTTTAAGATAACTGTAAATATTTCTTAAAAAACTATTACTATTGAATTCCTTGTTTTAAAATTTTTCATAAAAAAAATCTTTTGCCCCCTCTCTTATATATTGAATTTTTTTTTCTAGTCTTAAGATAGCTGTAAATTTTTTCTCTTTTATAAAAAAATATTTCAACATTGTAACCTCCTAGTTTTAAGATATTCAAAATGTAAAAACAAAAGAATTCGGCACCGCCAAGCTAACGCATTTGTGCCTATCAAATAAACGAAATGAATAAAAAAATAACCCTGATAAGTGGGAGGGGGCAAATGAAATGAAAATTTACGTTACATCATTGATAGTTGCCCTGTTTGTATTTTAGAACCCACAGATAAATCTACTAAAAAGCTTCGATTGCCGATTTCTTTCCAATTGATACTATAAATTTATAAAAAAATTAAATTACTCATACTAGCTACAAGAAGCGCCAAAATATTGCACCCTTATAATAAATCATGATAAAAGAATGATTTCATTTCGAAAACTACGTACTACATTTCTTTTGAGCTTTATGACTTTATGCTATGAATATATGCTAGCAATCAGTTTGCTCAAATCAATCTAATGATTATTCACCTCTGGCACATGGGCGGATTTTTCCTAAAATCCTATAGCGCGTTGCCTGTTTTTCATGGGTATTTTTTGTCCAAATTTTTGCACGGTTTTCAAAATACCACGTTTTTTAACATAACGATTCCTTTCAAGTAATAGTTGATAGACCAAAAAGTATTGTAAGTACGTATATGAGGTTTGCTTTTATGAACTATGCGAAATATGGTTATATTAAAAATCGTAAAAAAAAATTCTAGTGCCAAATTTCGGTACGTAACTTGAACAGTTATTTCAACGGATATCTAAGTGAAACCCCAACGTTTAGAGCTGAAGAATTACTTCTACTAACACAAAGCGTCTATCTAGGTCGAGACTCGACAGAACAGACTAGCTATTGGAACCAGTTATTTTCCTATTTCTTACCTCCTGATCAGGGTATATATTGTTACCATCTTATTATCATATTATATAGACAAAATGTTAATGAAACTGATTTATACCGCAAGTAATGCACTGGTACTATGAGCCAGTATGTCCAGTTGGACACCGACCAGTAAGTATGGACACCGACCAAGAAAGATCTTTGAAATTAGTAAGATTAGTTATACGGTAGAATAGAATTTCGATCTAAATATTTTCATACTACATAGAACAAGTTGTGTATCATGAACAGTCCATTACAACTTTATCGTTGAGTTTCAATACTTCACTGTCAAAAACAATACCTTGGTACTAACATAATTTTACAGTGCGATTGCAGGGTTAGCATTGTGACCCTACTTATCACTAAGAGTTCTTTCTGGCTGGGGCTCGAGCATACGCCGAGTGACTTCTAAGGTCATCTAAGTCTTTAGCCATTGAACCGCCAGACTAAGGCATTTACAATTACGTACATGTTGTTTTGGGGTTTTTAAAACACAAACAAGCATTCAATTAAATTGAACTTTCGAAAGAAATGTCGAAATTACTTGTTGTTAGTTTTTTGTCCAAAAGCATTTGAAAAGTTAGTTGGGAAAAGTTAGTTGGGATCTAGTGTCATATACCATTCAAGTAGTACAAACTTTCTCGGTTGTGGTCCATTAGGAGGTAGATAACAGTCTATTATCTCTCTCTGGACTAAATCAGCCTGGATGCCGTTTCGCTGGAGTCCTGCTCTCACGTCGTGGAAGGCAGTAGAAATAGGAGTTAACCTCTATCTGAAAACCAAAAGGCTGGAAAGACTAAAATAAGTCAGTAAACGGAGCATAATTGACCTTTCCATCGCTGTGTCAACCGAAGCTCTAACATAATGGATGATTGTATGATTTTGTTGGTTATTTTCGGCAAATTTGAGACTAAGAGAAACGAAATCAAGGACTAAGAGAAACGAAAGACGGATAGGTATTCTAGAGTTAATCAAAACGGAAAACTAGGACTAAGCTGGCTCATATGGATCGAAAGGAAATGTGCAGAATCCTTTGCCTTTTGCTAAGTAGGAGTTTGGCGTTATAATCATATTAAAACGCCGGCGTCGGCGGTAAAGCATGATGATGAGTTATGTTCTATCAATGACCATGCGGTAGACTTGGGTACAACGCCCAACCCCTACTTAGCAGAAGGCAAAGGTTTCTTCACATTTCCTTTCGATCATCCATGGCCATGCTTTCGTTTCTCTTAGCCTTAAATTTGCCGAAAATAACCAACAAAATGGATTCAGTAGAACCTTGCGGCAATTTAAACAACAATTAGCCATGCCCCTAATTAACACAAATAGGAGAGCATTATCCAACGTTTTCGATAGCTTCTAGTTGTTGTGGACTGTATTTTCATGAAGGATGCTATTATGTTGAAAACTTAGCAAACCCCGTTTTCATTGCATTTAAAAAAAATGCATGACCACTCCTTGTGAAATACCTAGTGCATTCATTTTGCGTATAGTGCACAGGTCTTATATTTGACATAACAACTTACGATATTTTTGCTGTCAATCTGGTTGTTGAAAACTGTAACGAGGTTACAATAATACCTTTCCACCTTACCAATATATGCAACCTTCATTAGGCTTAGTTTTCTCGCGTTCTCTGGTCCTAAACCGGCTATAAAACCCAACAGACGTCAACCTGTCAAATGCCCACCGGATAAAGCTACCCGAACTTGACCGAATTGACCAATGACTTGCCCGTTCGGAAAAGCCTGGGTTGTTCAGGTACGAGTACTAGGAAAGGAGCGCTTAAGACAACCAACCATCGAGGTGTACAGACGTAGGAGAGGCTATTAAAACCAATAGAAACGTGAAGTAAGACAGTTGTGAAGAATAAAAATAGATAGCGAGGTGCAAGTGCGGATTTATACGGTTAGTACATTAATTAGGACAGATATAGAGAGTGAAGATTCAGACAAATAATTATATATTGCAGAAATTGTACACAAAGACAGAAGACACGCACAAATCGAACACGTGAACATTGTACAATAGAACAAAAGGTAAATCATGTAATTAACTAACCTTAGACCTAAAACGCTACAAAAATGTAAAAAATCTTAAGCTAATAAAATATGAAATCGTTTGAAGATTCCCCTTCAAACGAAGGTGTTCCCCCAGGACCAAAACTGGCACCGCCACCCCGCGGAACGCAGTCGACCCCGCTCGTGTCGACGAACAGTACAGTGCACCGTTACCGCACGATAAGTCTGGTGAATTCCAGATCTGCACCACTGAATCGATCAAATCGACCACGTATTTCCCGCCGCCTGCCGGTAAGCCAGAACCGGCGTATTCACCGCGACTAGTAACGCTACCTACCAGTCGACACACAACTAACGCATGTGCCGACAAGTGCCGCACGTGTTTTTTTTTTTTACAATGGAGAAGACCTTTATGTCCTAGCCCAGTACACGTGCTAACGGTAGGGTCCAATCTACCACACTGGGTGCACTGGGGGCGTGTCGGACTCGAATGGTGACCAGCCATTAATACCGACTAAACTCCATTGGGCTCCGCCATCATTCCTCCCAGGAACTACCTCTCGGTATTACTTCTGGGGGGATGGCTGTACTAAATGTACTCATTCACTCTCACTCACGCGTTCATACATTCTGTATGAGGCTTACTTGGGTGCTCTCTCAATCGCACTTTGATTCACTCTCAAACACTCCCACATGAGGCTGACTTTTGTGCTCACCTTTTACGTTCCATGCGAGGCTGACTTGTGTGCTCACCTTACTCATTCCTTGCTAGGCTTACTTTTGTGCTCGCCCTACCCATACCATGTGAGGCTGACTTGGGTGCTCACCCTATCACCTGATTCACTCTCAATCGTGCCACTCTATTGTACCTTTGTCACTCCCTCTGGCATCCCATGTGGGACATTTTTCTTAGGCCCCACTTCTGACATACCATGCGAGGCTGACTTTTGTGCTCACCTTTTTCATTCCTTGCTAGGCTGACTTTTGTGCTAGCCTCTACCAACCTGTGAGGCTGACTTTTATGCTCACCCTTAACATGCAGTGTGAGACTGACTTGGATGCTCACCCTTTCACTCCTCTGCCACGCCATGAGGCATCGATAGCTTAGTTCCAACATACTACGCTACGACCCTCCCGTCTTGGTATGAGGCAGTCCACTTATACGCCTATACACTCACTCTTCTGTCTTGCTTCGGGGTGGCTGGGTTTACCCCTTACGCGGTTGCCATTCGCTGCGCCAAACCTGCCTCGGCATGAACAGACCATTCACTCCCTTTTTTGCGCTTGGCCTTTTTTGCTCCAGCTAACCAATCACTAGTTAGCCGTGCCCGCCGTCTGTTGCTCGGTTCGCCAGATCACCTGTAGCCTACTGGCAATCTGGATGGTAGCAGCCGAGACTGCGTTCCACTTCTCCACCGATTGACACATCCGCTGAATAAGGGTATCCGGGGTTGTGTCCCAGCCACATACGTCAAGCATTGCTCTTCTTTCGACGTCGAACCGATGACATACGAACAGTATGTGTTCGGCAGTTTCATCTACACCTGGGCAGACTGGGACCTCCGCGTGCCCGAACCTGTGGAGGTACTGACGGAAACAGCCATGGCCTGACAGGAATTGTGTCAGGTGGAAGTGAACTTCCCCATGGGGTCTTCCCACCCAGCTCGATATGCTAGGTATCAGCCGGTGGGTCCACCTAACTTTCGAGGAGTTGTCCCACTCACGCTGCCATCTGGCGACCGAGGTCACCCTGGTGCGCTCGCGGGCTCCCCTATTTCCACGTAGCTCAAAGCACTCCTCATCTTCCCGAATGACCAGCCCGACTGGCATCATGCTCGCTATCACGCAGGATACATCGTGTGATACCGTGCGGTAGGCAGATATCACTCTGAGGCACATCACGCGGTAGGTGCTCTCCAGTTTCTGTAGGTAACTGGTTACCCTCAGTGCTCTTGACCATGACGGGCCGCCGTACCTGAGGATAGATACGGCAACGCCTGCCAGTAACCTACGTCTACTGGCGCACACCTTTGAGCTGTTGGACATCATTCTCGATAGTGCCGCAACAGCAGCTCTCTTGCACGTATAGTCGACATGGCTGCCGAAGGTCAGCTTGTCGTCTATAATGACTCCGAGAAACTTCAGACTTCGCTGTGAAGTGATCGCGACTTCTCCCACATGGATAACTGCATGTTGTGCCGACTTGCGGTTGTTGACGATAACTACTTTCGTCTTATGATGAGCGAGCTCCAGGCCTCTCGCGCTCATCCATTCCTCCACCGTGCTAATCGCGTGTTCTGCGGTTAGTTCTACCTCGGGAATTGACTCCCCGTAGACCTCCAAGGTTACGTCGTCGGCAAAGCCGACGATCTTGACCCCAGGAGGGAACTTCAGTCTCAGAACCCCGTCGTACATGAGGTTCCATAGCACCGGGCCTAGGATCGAGCCCTGCGGGACTCCGGCGGTAATCGGAACCCTTTTCTGACCGGCATCGGTCTCGTATAGCAGTACGCGGTTTTGGAAGTAACTTTCCAGGATCCGGTACAGACCCACCGGTAGGCTAAGCCGGTGTAACGAGAGCGCGATGGCATCCCAGCTTACGCTGTTGAATGCGTTCTTCACGTCAAGTGTCACTAACGCACAGTATCGAATACCTCGCCTTTTTCGTTGGATCGCTATCTCGGCAGTATTTATCACTGAGTTGAGAGCGTCCACTGTGGACTTACCCTTCCGAAAGCCAAACTGGTTGCTTGACAGACCGTCCGTACCTTCCGCGTACGGGGTGAGCCTGTTGAGGATGATCCTCTCAAGCAGTTTGCCAGTCGTGTCTATCAGACAGATTGGTCTGTACGCCGATGGGTCGCCTGGCGGCTTCCCGGGCTTCGGCAACAGCACCAATTTCTGCCTTTTCCATCTATCGGGGAAACGGCACTCGTCAAGGCATCTCTGCATAGCTAGCCTGAACATGTTCGGGTTCGCTATGATCGCTGCCTTGAGAGCGTTGTTTGGAACTCCATCCGGCCCTGGAGCTTTGTTCATTGCTAGGGATTTAGCCACTGCGAGTAGTTCTTCATTCGTCACTGGAGCCACCATTTCGACCGTGCCCGCACTGTCTCGTAGTGCAGGTGGCCAGGGGCTTGTGGCTCGAGACGGGAAGAGTACTTCGATAATCGTTGCCAACCGGTCCGGAGACCGTTCTGGGGGTGAGGAGCCCCCTTTGGTCTTGGCCATCACAATCCGGTAGGCGTCACCCCACGGATTCGCGTTGGCGCTCTCACACAGGTTGTCGAAACACGCTCTCTTGCTGCTTTTAATAGCCTTGTTAAGGGCTAATTTCGCAGCTCGAAACGCTTCACGGCGGTTCTCTCTTGCATCCTCGGTGCGAGCTCTTTGCATCCTACGTCTAGCTCTGAGACAGGCTGACCGTAGAGCTGCAATCTCGACACTCCACCAGTATACCGGGCATCTACCGTTTCTTGGCAGTGTTTTTCTCGGCATAGTGGCGTCGCACGCGCGTGATAGAACAGTTACCAGCGCATCCCCGCTTAGACTTTCGGTGTTGGCCTCCAGTCCCAGGGCCGCGGTGAAAGCTTCGCTGTCGAAGTGATTGGACTTCCACCCGCGTACCTGACAGGGATCTCCCGCCCTCGGATGCTGCACACCATAGTTGATCTTAAAGCGGATTGCTAGATGATCGCTATGGGTGTAGCCTTCGTCTACCCTCCATTCCATGCCTGGAGCCAGACTCGGGCTGGCAAAGGTCAAATCAATCCACGCCTCCACTCCGTTTCTACGGAATGTGCTAGCGGAGCCATCATTAGCTAGCACAGTATCGAGTTTCGCATACGCTTCCATTAGCGCTTGACCCCTGCTATTTGTACAGCGGCTGCCCCACTCCACTGCCCAAGCGTTGAAGTCTCCCGCTATTACTACCGGTTTCCGGCCCTTGAGGTCCGACGAGAGCCTGTCGATCATCTGGTAGAACTGTTCTATTGGCCACCTTGGTGGGGCGTAGCAGCTGCAATAGAACACACCATTGATCTTGGCAATCGCCACACCCTCGGCGGAGGGGTGTATTACCTCTTGAACCGGGAACCTTCCCGTTGTACAGATTGCCACCATTCCAGACCCGTCCGACACCCAATTGCCGTTGCCGGCAGGGATGCTGTACGGGTCTGATAAGAGGGCGACATCTGTCCTCGACTCCGAGACCGACTGCCACAGCAGCTGTTGGGCTGCTGCACAATGGTTAAGATTTAGCTGTGTGACTCTCACGGCTTCTTCTTATTTAACTCGCCGAAGGGACACGAAGGTCCGCCCATAGCATGTTTATGGGCTTGCTTCTTAGCGGTGCAAATAAGGCACTTATATGCCTTAGTGCACCCCCGCTCTTTATGTCCCTCCTCGCCGCAGCGACGACATAGCTTGCTCCTATCTATGCCTTTGCATTCGTATGCTTTATGGTCGGATTCGAGGCACCGATAGCACCTATCCACTGAAGGCGGCTGGGGTATACTAATAGGGCATACCGACCAGCCGATCTTCAGCTTCCCTTTCTCGGTTACCTTTTTGGCATCCGCATTCAGTAGCCTGAGGTAGGCTACTTGGGTGCCAGAGGGTCCGTCTCTCAATCGCACAGAGGCCCGCTCAATTGTAACGTCGCATTGCTCCTTGACGGCTGCGACGACGTCTTCTGCGGTCGTGAACTCGTCCAAGTGCTTGCACTGGAGAGTTGTTTCCGCACCTAGCGACCTGATTTGGGCGCCCTCACCAAGGACCTCTTGGGCCAAGGCCTTGTATACTGCACTTGATTGTGCGCCTCGCTTCAGCACCAGGAGCATCTCTCCCGTGTTGGTGCGTCTTACGCTACGCACATCCTGCCCAAGGGCCGAGAGGCTTTCGGCCGCCTTCATCGATTTAAGGACATCGGCGTATTTGTCCTTGTCGGTTTTTAACCACAAGGCTTCGCCTCTGTCCTTGGCCTTCCTCGCAGGCCGCGGTACCTCCGGTTTCGGTGCCGGCTTTTTCTTGGTGACCAGCGTCCAGGGGTTTGAGCCCCCCTGCCCGGTCGCGCCGGGTTGCTGGTACCATCGCTCTCCACAGTGAGGTCACTCTCGCCCTCGCTTACCTCACCCAGGCGGCGTTTGACCTTGACCTTTGCACGCCGAGTGGTGTCGGTTTTGGCACCCTCGCCTGGCGACTTCCTAGGGCGCTTCGCATTCGATGCCGTCTTGCGATTGCCCTTTCCTTTTCTCTTCGAGTGGAACTCGGTCGCCGCTCCGATCGACGTGGCTGCTTCGTAGAAGGTAAAGGCCACTGTCTGTGAACCTCTATCGACCTTCTCTCTTTCCTCCCTATTGGAGGCCACTGTCTGGGTTTCTCTGTCGGGCCTCTCCCGACATTCCACCCTCTCAACATAGGCCTGCTGTTCCTGTCTTGCGACACGAACAGCTTTCCGGAGCTCCAGGAGGCTCAACTTCAACTCCTTGGCTATGGTCTGCTTTGCGCTAGCGAAGTCGATTATAGAATCGAGTTGCTTCGCTACTTTGCGCATCGCAGCTATTGGCCCCTCCGATGCATTGGTAGGGATATTGCCTACCGCTGCTGGGGGGTCACTGGTGCTTTCGGATGCAGCACTCATCGCTCCACTACTCTCCCCACGGGGGGGGGGGGGTAGACTTCGCCAAACCGCCTCTAGCGAAGGGGTTTGGCACCTCCGTCTGTTTGTTTTTATTTTTATTTATCTCCATGAAAAGTCCCACGAGTAGCGCGAGAAATATATGTCCGCCACGCCAGAGCTCCGCATTAGCGTGGTAAGGGACGCTTACTGTGGGGGTTGCCCAGGTACCCCACAGGCTCCGTTAACGATCGAGCATCTTTTTCACCCCCTCGATCACTCATCCCTCGGCACGGGTCGCTTCACGCCTTGGAATTGGTGTTATGCCCTACCTTGCTTTACGTGGTGATCTCGGCCCGGATCATCACAACCATCCTCCTTTACCAGGGCTTTGGACCTGTAGCTCTGGTTCTCAATAGTTCCATGTACGTATGTTATTACAGACATGCTACTATTGGGATCCGTCATTCGCTAGCGGAGTTAAGTGCCGCACGTGTCAGCAGACACGTAAGTCATCCATCGTCAGCAGCGTGGACAGCAAGAATTCGGATGAGGATGTAAGGAATAATAAATCTAAGATGTGAATTAGTGTATATTTTTATGCTACGATTCCTGATGAGACGAAATCGAACGGTGGTGAGATGGAAGTTGTACACGCTCGTTCCTAGGTCGGTTTCGCGATTTAATCCCCTGTAGGTTAACGGTGGAACGCCCTAGGGATACCACCCTAGCCGATAGTTGCTCTTTCCCTTGTTATTTTGGTTGGTCGAAGTTAGTTTCTGTTGGGTTCACCAGCTTTGGCCGCTGCGCCTTGTCAGATGTTTGACGGACTCGCCCTGAGGTCTTCTAGCCGGACCGGGATTTTCAGAAAAACGTGCTCCTTCACGGCAGCTTCTTTGATGTTGCCTGGCGCTTAAGTGAAGGTTGTAATATCAAACTATCCCTTAAATTCCCGCCCGTTACATTTGGCGCCCAACTAACGGTATTTCGTACCTTAGTAAATTTGAAAAATAAGGTGATTCGCGAAATTTTGTATATATTCTGATTATTTTCATTTCTTTATAGGTATAATTTTTTTTTTCTTTTGGTATTTGGGTTAAAATGGGAATTGATTAGTGAGATTTTGTGAATTATTTGGAAATTTTTAAAGTTTAGGCAGTACATAAGCAAATTGTATCAATATAAAAACAAAATTTATTTACATAGTGAATAGGACATAGTGATTTTTTTATCTATCCCTAATAGAATTAGAGGTAAATAGTTTCTTCATATTTACATTAATCCAACTCTGATCTGAAACGAGAAAAATACAGACAAAAGTTCCAATGAGTAATATACAAAATCAAAATAGTTACTTTGTCAATCCTAGTGATTTAATTAACGACGAGGTCGAGTACGAATTGAAATTACGCTGTCTTTCTATCGAAGGCACACTTCAAGAAAAAAGGCAAAGGCTAAAGAAGGTTTTATTAGATGAAGTTACAAGACCTAAAATATTAAACGTAGTGAAGTCGATAAACCAAGAGTACCCGATCGTGAAAGAGAAAATACAAGATCTGACTCAGTTATTACAAACATACCCAGAGTCAAAACACGTTACCAGATTACGCCATTATAGATCAAGAATAGCAAGAATAAGTGTAGTTACTCGAGAACAGCAAAGATTGAAGAACGAACTTACGCTAGAAATAGAGGGGCTTTTAGATCGTTACAGTAAACCCGAAGACGTCTGTCTTCGCCAGGAGAATTGGTTTTAGGATATTCCCAACGAGCAGCAAGAAGTTTTGGAGAGATAATGGACCGTCACTCGGAGTTTAGCTTCTTGCCCGGAGAGCGAAGGTTGAGCCAAACAAGCCCATATGGCACTTGGGAAGGGGCAGTTGGCGGTTTTGATCCACAGGAAAGAAGAAACAACATCCAGGAGTTGGCATCAAGCACGGCTTTGCCTAGAAATTTAGCAAGGATCAGTGAGCCAGGTCCAGGGTATCAACCAAATCCAACGCTATTACCGAGAAGAAATAACCAAGCGGGACCATCAAAACAGACTACTGCCCCAGGTCAGATTGACGACGAATGGAAGGCGCAAATTAACCGTTATATTCAGGAGACATTGACGACCCAAATGGCAGAGATGATGAGCCAAATTCGAGAAGCATCGATACAACAGTTCCAGCAGATCCAGGAGCAATATGTTTGAAATTGGTCCGACAAGATTTCCACGCCCTGTGACGCCACTACCACCCCCTTCATCAACTTTTGAGTTGGCACCAGAGCCTCAATATCCACTACCAGGAAATCAACATGCAGAATATGCAAACTCAATAGCATCACAGATTTCGGTTGAGGATACATCAGAGCGACCTCGACCAAGGCGAACCCAGTATGTAGATCCACGGAATCGTTGGGCAGTACCTATAAATAAATGGAGAATATATTTTGGCGGGGACTCTAGGGGCCCTACGGTAACACAATTCATAAACCGAGTGGAGATTTTAGCTCGAAATAACAATGTGTCAGACCAGGAATTACTCAGTCAAGCAAATTTCTTTTTCAGAGAAAATTCAGAGGCTGAAGAATGGTACTACACGTTTTGTCAAAAATTTACAGACTGGACCAATTTCAAACATCAATTAAGGCTTCGTTTTGAGCAACCCAATAAAGATCGAGTAATAGAAAGACATTTTGGATCGACGTCAGTACCCAAACGAAACGTTCAATGCTTTTTTAGGAGCAGTTGAAAAGCTCGCCCAGCAGCTAACCAAACCATTACAAGAAAACAGAAAATTGGAAATATTAATGGAAAACATGAGGAACGCTTATAAACCCTTTCTAACCATTTATAGAATTCACCGTATAGATGACCTAGTGGGGATTTGCCACAACCTAGACAAATCGATGTACCATAATTTCACCAACAAAGGTAGACCCCCACAGGTGAATTGTATAGATGAAGCTGAAGACGACATGTGGATAAACGATAACGAACAAGAAGCTGAATTAAATGCTATCGGAAAAGCTGCATCAAAGAAACCATCGGAAAGACCGACTGAAGTTTCGCGGTACACAGGGACAATTCCAAAGCAAAACCAAGAAAGCCAAGGAAACATCCTTTGTTGGAACTGTCGTCAGTTTGGACATTTTTGGCGAAATTGCGAAAAACCGAAGAAAGTGTTTTGTCATTTCTGCGGATATATGAATGCAATTACTTCGAATTGCCCGAATAAACATCTTTTCGATGACCCACAACCAAAAAACGAGTCGGAGGAAAGATTGTAGGGAGTACTCTTTCCGACTCTTCAGCTCAACCTCCCAAGAATCTCTCATCGTCAGGAACACTTCGACGCCCGGTAGCGTTCTTCTCCAGAAAATTGTCCACATCACAGAGGAAATATGCACCAACAGAGAAGGAGTGCCTTGGTGTAATACTAGCCATCGAGAAGTTTCGACATTTTGTCGAAGGCTCAAAATTTACTGTCGTCACCTACGCTCAGAGTCTCATTTGGCTACGTCGTATCAGCGCTGAGGGAGGTTCAGCTAAACTTGTCCGTTGGGCCCTAAAATTGCAACAATATAAGTTTGACTTGCAATATAGAAAAGGAGCATTGAATGTAACAGCTGACGCGTTATCGAGAGCCGTTAATTCGGTTTCTATTAAGGACATAGACTATGATAACCTGAAGCAAAGCATTTCGCAGGATGGAAGTAGATTTACGGACTTCAAAGTGGTAAAAGGGAAAATCTATAAGCTGGTAACTTCAAAACTAGGAGACATGAATTTTGCATGGAAATACTTACCACCAATGCAGGAAAGAAACCAATTACTACAGGAAGCACATGACACCGCTCATTTTGGTCAATTCAAAACGTTAAGGAATTTGCAGGAGCGATACTATTGGCCACAGATGCAGAACGACGTACAGAAATATTGCTTGGGATGTGACACATGCAAAAGGGTCAAATACCCGAACACGAACCGTACTCCTCCAATGGGCCGACAAAAACTAGCGTCACTTCCATGGCAAGTCATCTCCGTCGATTTTGTAGGACCGTTCCCTCGATCTAAAAATGGAAATATAATGTTACTCGTCGTGACCGACTTATTTTCCAAGTTCGTGGTCATTCAGCCATTCAGGGAGGCCAAAACCACTCCGATGGTCACTTTCATGGAGAACATGATATTTTTGTTGTTTGGAGTTCCTGAAATATTAATATCGGACAATGGAGTTCAATTCAAGTCAAAAGACTTTGAACGATTCCTTAACCGATACCATGTAACACATTGGAAGAATGCTAATTACCACCCCGCGAACAACCCAACAGAGAGAGTAAACCGAGTGATTGTGGCAACAATTAGAGCTCACCTGAAAGGTGAACATAATAAATGGGATGAAAATATCCACAAGGTGGCAATGTCGATTCGTACGGCAGTACACGAGTCCACAAATTTCACCCCATATTTTGTTAATCACGGCCGAAATTACATAAGTACAGGAGAAGAATACAGTAGGATTCGGAACGTTAATTGAAACATGGAGTATGAACCGGGACAGATTAACGAAAACCTAAAAATTGTATTTGAATCGATTAAAGAAAACTTAAAGAAGGCATACAACCGATACGCTAAACACTATGATCTAAGATCAAACAAACAAGCACCAACATACGAGTTAGGAGAAATTGTTATGAAAAAGAATTTTGTAGTGTCGAATAAACAGAAACAGTTTTCGGCTAAACTAGCTGATACATACACTCAAGCTAAAGTAGTAGGAAAAATAGGGAGTGCATGTTATGAATTAGAGGACATGAATGGAAATCGAGTAGGAGTTTTTCATTCATCTGACATTCAAAAAAAATAAGCTCAAAAGTTGTTCAGCTATGTCTGTTGCGTTAGTGCACAGTTACAACGGATTATATCCACAAAAACACAAATTTGTTAACTTGCAATGGGGAGATTGTCTCTAAAAACATTTTATAAACTACGAGCAATCTTCACCCCAAATGTCCGGACCGAGAGTTCATGAACGACAGCTATGTATCAGGGACAATGAAAATAGTTTCCAGCCTCTTGCACCTTCAGCCAGCTTACCCACAATGGCCTGGAGCCCACTGAGGCAGGCGAAGAAGGGAGTGTACCTTGGAAATCAGTGGGAGTCTCTGAGGCCAAGACGATGAGGTGAATGAAACTATTATCATCGATCACTGAAACAATGTTGCGAAGAAAACACTTGAGCTAGGTACACGTTCATTGCAGCATATTTGCTGTACCAAGTCATGCACTGGCTTTGTAAATATGTACATAAAATATAGCTGTAATATGAACTAAATTAGGATCAATGTCAATACAATTCAGAAGCAATTTATTCATGATTTCATTTCATGCAATTATTGCATGATTTGAAGCACATCGGTAGGAATATCCCTCTGCAAAAGGCAGAATTTAGGTTAGGTTTCTGGTGTACCTAACAGCAAGCATTTATCACGGTTAACAGATACGTTCCGAATGACTAAACGCAATTTCAATTCAGTCACACCACTAATTGTAAAACACAATAGCAAAAATGAGCTCCAATAGACCGGTACCTACTATTATTTTACCTAAAACTTGTAAAAATCACACGGCATGCGCAGTTGTAAATTTGGTTTTGTGAAATAATTTAAGAAGCATCAGAGAACCGTCAAGCTGACGTTAACTGATCGTTTATGTGTTTGGTACAGTAAAGGCAAATATTAAGGGGCAACGGTTCAGTGTTGGTCAATGAATGTCGACGTAAGAAGTACACTCTAAATCTATTGAAAGCAGTTTAGTGTGAGAATTGTATTCAGAGGTTTCTGAATAAACAAAATATTTCTTGAATTAAGTCAAGGGCAGTATAGTTGAGAAGTACAGGTATTTAACTATGTGGATACATGGTGTTAAAGAAGATTTAGTGGAAAGTACGACAACCAATGGGTTTCAGATATTTGGCTCAATATTTTGAGCGTGGTGTTGTTTCATGAACCGGAAGTAAGGGTTGGGAAAGTTGGCCCCAAGTATTTGCTACATTAAGAAAACAATAGCTAAATTTGGTAGAGTTCATAAAAGTTATAGAGTTCATAAAAGTTCATAAAATCCAAACATAGGAGTTAGAGACAACGATATAGGAATAGTGAAAAGTTTGCAAAACTCCTTGAAATCAGTATGCAAGGTATAGTTTTTGCTCAATAATTTATTACTATATACCTATATGTATAAGGAAATGAAATTTATTCTGGTTTATCTTAAAAAAAAAAAAAATAAATTCAGCATGCTTCATTTATTTTACCGTTAGTAGGGGGTAGTGTAATGAGGTTACAATAATACCTTTCCACCTTACCAATCTATGCAACCTTCATTAGGCTTAGTTTTCTCGCGTTCTCAGTCTCTGGTCCTAAACCGGCTATAAAACACAACAGACGTTAACCTGTCAAATGCCCACCGGATAAAGCTACCCGAACTTGACCGAATTGACCAATGACTTGCCCGTTCGGAAAAGCCTGGGTTGTTCAGGTACGAGTACTAGGAAAGGAGCGCTTAAGACAACCAACCATCGAGGTGTACAGACGTAGGAGAGGCTATTAAAACCAATAGAAACGTGAAGTAAGACAGTTGTGAAGAATAAAAATAGATAGCGAGGTGCAAGTGCGGATTTATACGGTTAGTACATTAATTAGGACAGATATAGAGAGTGAAGATTCAGACAAA
Source organism: Topomyia yanbarensis (assembly GCF_030247195.1). Taxonomy (NCBI): domain Eukaryota; kingdom Metazoa; phylum Arthropoda; class Insecta; order Diptera; family Culicidae; genus Topomyia; species Topomyia yanbarensis. The sequence continues at coordinate 114,101,720 of NC_080670.1, forward strand.
TAATTATATATTGCAGAAATTGTACACAAAGACAGAAGACACGCACAAATCGAACACGTGAACATTGTACAATAGAACAAAAGGTAAATCATGTAATTAACTAACCTTAGACCTAAAACGCTACAAAAATGTAAAAAATCTTAAGCTAATAAAATATGAAATCGTTTCATATTTTTTTCATTTCCCTTCAAACGAAGGTGTTCCCCCAGGACCAAAACTGGCACCGCCACCCCGCGGAACGCAGTCGACCCCGCTCGTGTCGACGAACAGTACAGTGCACCGTTACCGCACGATAAGTCTGGTGAATTCCAGATCTGCACCACCGCCAGTGTCACCGTCTGGCGCTCGGAGAATCAACCACTGAATCGATCAAATCGACCACGTATTTCCCGCCGCCTGCCGGTAAGCCAGAACCGGCGTATTCACCGCGACTAGTAACGCTACCTACCAGTCGACACACAACTAACGCATGTGCCCACAAGTGCCGCACGTGTCAGCAGACACGTAAGTCATCCATCGTCAGCAGCGTGGACAGCAAGAATTCGGATGAGGATGTAAGGAATAATAAATCTAAGATGTGAATTAGTGTATATTTTTATGCTACGATTCCTGATGAGACGAAAGTCGAACGGTGGTGAGATGGAAGTTGTACACGCTCGTTCCTAGGTCGGTTTCGCGATTTAATCCCCTGTAGGTTAACGGTGGAACGCCCTAGGGATACCACCCTAGCCGATAGTTGCTCTTTCCCTTGTTATTTTGGTTGGTCGAAGTTAGTTTCTGTTGGGTTCACCAGCTTTGGCCGCTGCGCCTTGTCAGATGTTTGACGGACTCGCCCTGAGGTCTTCTAGCCGGACCGGGATTTTCAGAAAAACGTGCTCCTTCACGGCAGCTTCTTTGATGTTGCCTGGCGCTTAAGTGAAGGTTGTAATATCAAACTATCCCTTAAATTCCCGCCCGTTACACAGCATAGACAAGAAATACGTCTATTGTTCGGTAAATTTGCTACATATTACATCGCGTTTTGATGATTTTAAAAAGGTTGTGTCATATTGTGGTAGAAATTGTTTTGTACTCATAACGGGCAGTGCTACAAATTCTCATAATAACATTTGGGACAGCTCTAACAGTATTACTCATCAATTGACTAACGAGTTAATGCCAAACGAGCACAAATATTCATTATATCATAAAACCTCAGCACTTGGAAACACATTATTTTTTAGCGATAAATGAGTCTTATTTGATTAGTTAGAACTTTCATCAGATGTCGAAGTGTGTCGTAGTCCCGGGTCTACAGGAACCTTGGTGAGGAAGACTTGGTGAGCCATAAAACGTATTTTTCAACATTTACATCGCGTTTTGATGATTTTAAAAAGGTTGTGTCATATTGTGGTAGAAATTGTTTTGTACTCATAACGGGCAGTGCTACAAATTCTCATAATAACATTTGGGACAGCTCTAACAGTATTACTCATCAATTGACTAACGAGTTAATGCCAAACGAGCACAAATATTCATTATATCATAAAACCTCAGCACTTGGAAACACATTATTTTTTAGCGATAAATGAGTCTTATTTGATTAGTTAGAACTTTCATCAGATGTCGAAGTGTGTCGTAGTCCCGGGTCTACAGGAACCTTGGTGAGGAAGACTTGGTGAGCCATAAAACGTATTTTTCAACATTTGATTTTTGACTTGGATAAAGGCGTCGAATTACATATTTTTTGTCATGATAGCGGCATACGAAGGAAGCTGACCCTCTTTGATTTATGCGTGTGTCTCAAAGCCTACTTTTATAGATTGTGAAACTATAACAAACCAGCATTTGAGCTCATTTTAGCATGTTTCAATTTCTGTGTATGATTTGTACTCTCCATGCATGTCAGAAAACTTGTTTCCGTAATTCGAAATTCCATTTTTCAAATTGTGCATCAGATATATTTTGCCAAGCAGGCGTACCCCTCGTTTATCATCCGGCTGAAGCCTCCTATTGAAACTAATACCTTTGCTTGGTTGAACTCTCAATGTGTGAAATGTGGCCGAAAAGATGATAATGCGCGGAATGTACCAAAACTTCAACCAATCGAAGTATTATGGGAAGCTGCTTCAGCAGCACAATTAAAATCAAGGATATGCAGAGTAGATCTCAATGTCGCCTAGACCATGATGGAAGCAGTAAAGGAAGTTTAGGTACACTTGAGAAAGATAGACCATAAGCTGTCCTACTTTTTTTTAAATAACTACTAGATATAAAACTTATTTGTTATAAAGAAAACCTGTCCTGGGTTTTAGTTTAGTCCAGCTTCTTCTGACTCACCCGTTATTTTGCCAAAAATTCGAAGTTGTAATCTTGCAATATCATGCAAGATCAAAGCAAAATCGCAGACCAAAAATGCCTAGTCGGACAATACTTGTACAGTTATAGTGATGATTGGAACACTTTGCTGTTGCATTGACGTTCTCTTCAGAGATACAGGTAAACTTCGATATAACGTACATTTCCATTTAAAAAATGTTCGTTATATCGAATTGTACGTTATATCGAAGCATACAAAAAAATCACAAAATTGTTGTTCATGGTACTTTATTTTGTAGAATTTTGACAAAGCGTAACTAATTTTTAAAATCTAATCTACTTAGCAGTGTGAAACAACTTTTCTTATGCGAAAATTATGTGGTTCCATGTAATTATTCTTTTTTGCTTAAATGAATTAAATCTGAAATCTAAACCAAAATGCAATTATCATAGAATTATATTGAAAATATTCTTATTCCTTTCCTTATTAATAAGCCATCAGTCAATTATTATTCTGTCTGATCTCGTAAAATGTTTTTGCCTTTCTCAATAGAAAGGTATTGCAATTGCTCTGAAAATCGAATTTTAACGGAGGCTCGGAGGGCCGAGTGACATATACCATTCGATTCAGCTCGTCGAGTTCGGCAAATGTCTGTGCGTGTGTATGTATATATGCGTGTGTATGTGCGTCTGTGTATGTGTATGTGACCAAAAATGTCACTCATTTTTCTCAGAGATGGCTGATCCGATTTTGACAAACTTAGTCTTAAATGAAAGATACAACGTTCCCATAAGCTGTTATTGAATTTCTGATAGATCCGACTTCCGGTTCCGGAATTACAGGGTGGTGAGCACGATCACGCAGAAAATGTCGATTTTAATAAATTCTGCAATGAATGTATAAAGGTGAAAAATTTTCCAAACTATGACTACAACTGCTTCGATTTGTAGTATTAGATCACTAACATCCATTCAAAGTCTCTTTGGCCGCATTGGCCACCATCATCGGTTCCGGAAGCCCCGGCGGAAGCATCTAAATTCAGAATAACAGTCACATCGGTTTCTCGGAGATGGCTAGACCGAATCAACCAAACTTAGTCTCAAAAGAAAGGTATTGCGTCCCCGTAAATGGCTATTAAATTTTATACCGAACCGACTTCCGGTTCCGGAGTTACGGGTTGTGGCGTGCAATCACATAGCAAATTATGATTCAAACCGAAACTCTGATGAAAGCAAAAAAGGTAAAAATTTCGCTAAAATGTCTCTGAAACAACTTAAATTTGCAGTTCTAGGTCACCAACGTCCAAACAAATTTTCGTTGATTACATTGACCACCATAGACGGTTCCGGAAGTGCCCGGGAAAAGCGGCTATCTTTCAAAACTAGCAAACTCATATCAGTTTCTCGAAAATGGTAGGGCCGATTTTCATAAACTTAGTCCCAAATGATAGCTATATTATCCCCACAGATGTCTATAAAATTTCATACGGATCGCTTATATGGTTCCGGAAATATAGACTGAACCGTCCGGTCACATATGAAATTCCCATATAAGCCGGAACTCAAATTTTTTTTCAAATGGGGGACCCCATGAAATTTCAAAAATCGAATTCGTATTTTTGATGCAAAACATCTTTAAAATGCATGAAACGTCGAGATTTTCTTGAAGCAACTGTGTCTGACTGTTATTAAGCATTGCACATGCTGTTTTTGTTGCACAGCATTCCATGGAAAACATTGTAATTCAGCCCAGAGAATCAGATTTAACCGTCCCGAAACCATCCATCAATGGCCACACCAATATTCTTAATTCTAGTTTTTCTTGTTTCCAGTTAGAACTTACTGATCATGTATTATTCATTGAGATAAATGGTTGGTTTTGATAAACTACGATACGATCATACGCAAATAAAATTGGATAAAAACCTCTCGAAACCTTCAATGAAGTAGCCAATTGCTAACATCCTCAATAGAAGCTCAATTAGTACGTTTTAAGATTGTGTATGACATATTCAATTCTTAAAATATGGAATACATGAATAATCGAAGAAAAATTTGGACCAGAAAAATAAATTTTAAAATATGTACGTTATATCGAGGCAAAATGTACGTTATATCGAGTGACGCTATATCGAGGGTACGTTGTATCGAGGGTACGTTATATCGAAGTTTACCTGTATTGAGATACTGTCTGAGATATACTGTGAGTCAAGCCGTCAACTGCGAAAATAATGCTCTCCCAACGTAAAATCGAAAGCGGTTTTTCAAAACCTTGCTTGTGAAATTATTCAAAAAAAATCTCTTCTCGAATTGCCACGCGATGGAAGAAACAATCGTATGTCCGTGATCCGTAGAAAATAAACTCAAAAAAGCACAAAGTCGAACCTAAAAGCCGAGCCATTGTAACTGGTTACTGATGTATGAGGCTCCGCCTGGTCATCATTGCTCGAATGACGAAATAACCGGTCAATATGCTATAACTACTTTGAAAAACCTGTTTTAATCAACCTAGTGGTGCAATCGTTCCTTTCTCATATATCCAAGCTATGATTCCATAACTCAATAAGTCTGCTACATTCTTATTACGCTTGGTACCTATATGTATTTCGCTTTTGGCATTTGGCATGTAAAATACAAATTCGATTTTTGAAATTTCTGGTATTGTATCCTACATTTGAAACCATGTTTGTAAAAATCAGTAAGCGTTTGCGGAAAAATAGGTGTTACATAAACTTAAGAACTTGGCATTGGTCATTAGTGATCTAGACCCGCAAATACAAAGAATGTTGCACCCATTTTAATAATCATTACAGTACCTATTTATATGAAAATTTACTGTGGGATCGCACTCTTCAACCTGTATCTCCGAAAGCGGAAGTCCGTTCAGTAAAAAAATTAACAGCAGCTTGTGCGAGCGCTATACCGTTCTTTTGAAACTTTCTTTGTCTTTGTCTTTGGCTTTGGCTTTGGCTTTGGTTTTGGCTTTGGCTTTGGCTTTGGCTTTGGCTTTGGCTTTGGCTTTGGCTTTGGCTTTGGCTTTGGCTTTGGCTTTGGCTTTGGCTTTGGCTTTGGCTTTGGCTTTGGCTTTGGCTTTGGCTTTGGCTTTGGCTTTGGCTTTGGCTTTGGCTTTGGCTTTGGCTTTGGCTTTGGCTTTGGCTTTGGCTTTGGCTTTGTCTTTGTCTTTGTCTTTGTCTTTGTCTTTGTGTTTGTCTTTGTCTTTGTCTTTGTCTTTGTCTTTGTCTTTGTCTTTGTCTTTGTCTTTGTCTTTGTCTTTGTCTTTGTCTTTGTCTTTGTCTTTGTCTTTGTCTTTGTCTTTGTCTTTGTCTTTGTCTTTGTCTTTGTCTTTGTCTTTGTCTTTGTCTTTGTCTTTGTCTTTGTCTTTGTCTTTGTCTTTGTCTTTGTCTTTGTCTTTGTCTTTGTCTTTGTCTTTGTCTTTGTCTTTGTCTTTGTCTTTGTCTTTGTCTTTGTCTTTGTCTTTGTCTTTGTCTTTGTCTTTGTCTTTGTCTTTGTCTTTGTCTTTGTCTTTGTCTTTGTCTTTGTCTTTGTCTTTGTCTTTGTCTTTGTCTTTGTCTTTGTCTTTGTCTTTGTCTTTGTCTTTGTCTTTGTCTTTGTCTTTGTCTTTGTCTTTGTCTTTGTCTTTGTCTTTGTCTTTGTCTTTGTCTTTGTCTTTGTCTTTGTCTTTGTCTTTGTCTTTGTCTTTGTCTTTGTCTTTGTCTTTGTCTTTGTCTTTGTCTTTGTCTTTGTCTTTGTCTTTGTCTTTGTCTTTGTCTTTGTCTTTGTCTTTGTCTTTGTCTTTGTCTTTGTCTTTGTCTTTGTCTTTGTCTTTGTCTTTGTCTTTGTCTTTGTCTTTGTCTTTGTCTTTGTCTTTGTCTTTGTCTTTGTCTTTGTCTTTGTCTTTGTCTTTGTCTTTGTCTTTGTCTTTGTCTTTGTCTTTGTCTTTGTCTTTGTCTTTGTCTTTGTCTTTGTCTTTGTCTTTGTCTTTGTCTTTGTCTTTGTCTTTGTCTTTGTCTTTGTCTTTGTCTTTGTCTTTGTCTTTGTCTTTGTCTTTGTCTTTGTCTTTGTCTTTGTCTTTGTCTTTGTCTTTGTCTTTGTCTTTGTCTTTGTCTTTGTCTTTGTCTTTGTCTTTGTCTTTGTCTTTGTCTTTGTCTTTGTCTTTGTCTTTGTCTTTGTCTTTGTCTTTGTCTTTGTCTTTGTCTTTGTCTTTGTCTTTGTCTTTGTCTTTGTCTTTGTCTTTGTCTTTGTCTTTGTCTTTGTCTTTGTCTTTGTCTTTGTCTTTGTCTTTGTCTTTGTCTTTGTCTTTGTCTTTGTCTTTGTCTTTGTCTTTGTCTTTGTCTTTGTCTTTGTCTTTGTCTTTGTCTTTGTCTTTGTCTTTGTCTTTGTCTTTGTCTTTGTCTTTGTCTTTGTCTTTGTCTTTGTCTTTGTCTTTGTCTTTGTCTTTGTCTTTGTCTTTGTCTTTGTCTTTGTCTTTGTCTTTGTCTTTGTCTTTGTCTTTGTCTTTGTCTTTGTCTTTGTCTTTGTCTTTGTCTTTGTCTTTGTCTTTGTCTTTGTCTTTGTCTTTGTCTTTGTCTTTGTCTTTGTCTTTGTCTTTGTCTTTGTCTTTGTCTTTGTCTTTGTCTTTGTCTTTGTCTTTGTCTTTGTCTTTGTCTTTGTCTTTGTCTTTGTCTTTGTCTTTGTCTTTGTTACCATCACCGATTCGCCAGGAAAGTGTACAGGCCCTTTGAAAGCGCCAACCAAAGCGACGCTTTAAATAGTTGTCATCAGTACGGTTTGGCATGAGGATATTAGGTCGATCGTAGTGTCAAACAACAGGAAACAATATTGCGAGATTGCGAATTATTTACGTGTTGCTAGTGAACCGAAACCTAAAACTAGTGAACTATACTAAAACTAAACCTATACTACATTATATCTTAATTGCTAAAAGCTAAGCTAAACCTATAAGTAAGTGAAAAAATGAAATCTTAGTATCTAGAAACCTTAAACTAATAGTTACCTAACTAGGTGGGCGAACCACGTTGGATTGAAGACCAAGTGTCGATTGCCAAGAAGGCCACTATACATTGTATTTGCGTGAGTTGAAAACAGACAGTAGTATCGATTATATCAAGAATGAATTTATTATAATCTGATTGATTGTAATTACAGTTAATTTCACACACTCCGAGTTGGATTGCTGATCCTTAAAATTACTTGGGAGAAGAACACTAAATTGTAAGGTACACACATTAAAATCATAACCTTAAACTAAATTTGATGATTTCAGCTTGAGCTGACAAATAAATTGCTGCTAACAGAAAGTGATACTTCTTGTTTATCTCAACAAACTCAAGAATTTATTGGATTCTACGATCCTATACCGAGCAGTGTGATGGCAAACAACAACAGCAGCTGTGCCGTGTGCAATCGCCCTGATTGGGCTGAAAAGTTGGTTCAATGTGACAATTGTGATCATTGGTACCACTTCACCTGCGCTGGTGTCACCGATTCTATTCAACATCGCGATTGGACGTGCACAAGCTGCCTGCCATTAGTCGTGAGTAGTGAATCAGGGACTGTATCGTCGCGATGCTCAGCTATCGCCGCACTGGAGCTCCAAAGACTAGAGGAGGAGCAAGAAATCAAAAGAAAGCGGTTCTTGCAGGAGAAAGCCCTGGAGAAAAGGCGAATCTTAGAACAAGAAGCTGCCGATAGAAAGAAGCTGGAAGAGGAGGAAAATATGGAGAGAACCTTTCTTCAAGAGAAATATGAACTTAAGAAAGTTCAAATCGATACAAAAAGTGATGGCGGTAGTATTGTCAGTAGAGGAAGTAGGGGTCGGAACAGTGTTGAAAGGGTTGTTCAATGGATACAAAACGATGCAAAGGACGCTCTCAACAGTACAGCTAATAATGGTAAGGCACCATATCGGAACGATGCCCAGAAACTCGTGGCGCAACTTCGATACACTGTACCGAACTCCCCCAGGAAAAACTCCATGTCTGGAAGCCAGCAGTCAGAATCTACGCACCATGCCTCTACTCCCGAGCCACCGTCACCATTTATGTACGCACCTTCTGGAAGCAGCGAACGGTCCATCTCCCGACAGCATGGTGCTAGAATCAGAGAGGTATTGCCACCTGTGCTATCAGAGTACAAACAGGAGGGCAACACTTTGAGTCATGAGCAAGCCGGAGGAGAAATGTACGCTGGTAATCTATCGCCAACTCAGATTGCAGCACGGCGCGTAATGTCTCGCGGCCTACCAGAATTCAGTGGCAACCCAGAAGACTGGCCAGTGTTCCTAAGCCAATTCAATATTACGACGGAGTGCTGTGGGTTTAGTCACGCAGAAAATCTCGTTAGATTGCAACATTGTCTGAAAGGAATGGCCCTAGATTCCGTTCGTAGTCGCTTGCTTCTTCCAAGCTCCGTGCCGCAAGTGATGGAAACACTTAAAATGCTTTATGGCCGTCCTGCATTACTCATTAACTCTTTAATACAGCGGGTACGCAACACACCGGCCCCAAAAATCGAAAAACTACACACAGTAGTGGAGTTCGGAATGGAGCTGCAGAGTCTCTGTGACCACCTTATAGCAGCGAATCAGGAGGCTCATCTGACAAACCCGTCTCTTCTTCAAGAGCTAGAGGAGAAACTTCCAGCTCATTTGAAACTCCAGTGGGCTGTACATAAACAACCACTACACACCGTCACCTTGAAAACCTTTGCTGATTTCATGTCGCACTTGGTCTCCGCAGCTAGCCAAGTTACATCGCTTACTGACTGTAAGGCTGATCACCGTCGTTCAGAAAGGGACCCCAAGTCAAAACAGCAAAATAGTGGATTCCTTCATGCTCACTCCGAGGCGGATGAAGAGATGGTGACGAGTTCGCAGGCAGACAGCCCTGCGCGTAAATGTCTGGTATGTGAAGAAGTGAATCATCGCGTAAAAGATTGTGAACTGTTCAATAGCATGGATGTGGAGGAAAGATGGCGAAAAGTTAATAGCCACCGATTGTGTCGCACTTGTCTCAACCAGCACGGTAGAAGACGTTGTCGAATTACAATCCAATGTGGGATTGATGGATGTCAGTTCAAACACCACCGCCTCCTACATAGTAAACCTGAAAATGCAACAACTTCAGAAAGTCTTACTCACCGAGATCTAGCACCAAAGGCACTATTTCGAATCATTCCGGTAACAGTTCACGGAAAAATGGGTTCTGTTAACACGTTCGCCTTTCTGGACGATGGATCTTCATTGACACTCGTGGAACGGTCGCTAGCGGAACAATTGGGAGAAAATGGACCATCACGCGGACTTATTCTGAAATGGACAGGCAATGTAACTCGTTGTGAGTCAGGCTCTCAAGAAGTTTCGTTCGGTATCTCGGGACAAAATACAGGAAACCAATTCCAAGTAAAACGAGCCAGAACCGTGTCTGAACTAAATCTCCCCATTCAATCACTCAACCTTAATGAATTAATGGAGCAGTATCCACATTTGAAAGGCCTTCCAATACACGATTATAAGAGCGCTCAGCCGCGTATCCTCTTGGGTTTAGACCAATTAAAACTATCGTTGCCTTTGAAGTATCGAGAAGGACGTGATGGAGACCCCGTGGCCGCCAAGACCCGCCTATGTTGGTGCATTTATGGTGGAAGTTATGAGAACACCACAGTTGGAGTAACCTACCACATTCTGGATGCACCGGAGGAAAGCTTGCATGATATGGTGAAACAGTATTTCGGCCAAGAAGATGCAGGGGTGAAATTATCTCTAGCTTTGGAGCCAACCGACGAAAAGAGAGCAAGACAAATTCTCGAACATACAACAAAACGGGTGAATGGTCAATACGAAACAGGTCTCTTATGGCGATATGATCACTTCGAGCTACCAGACAGCTACCATATGGCATTACGTCGCCTAGAATGCTTGGAGCGAAGGATGCAACGAGATCCATTATTGAAAGACAATCTGCATAGGCAGATTAAAGAGTACCAATCGAAAGGTTACGCCCATCGTGCATCAGCAAGTGAACTGTCTAGGGCTGACCCTCGCAGGATATGGTATCTGCCGCTAGGAGCTGTGATAAACCCGAGGAAACCCGAAAAGATTCGATTGATTTGGGATGCCGCGGCAAGCGTATGCGGCATATCGCTAAACTCGGTCCTTCTGAAAGGCCCCGATCAACTATGCTCTCTACCAGGTGCCTTGTTTCGTTTTCGTCAACGACCCATAGCAGTGAGCGGAGACATCCGTGAAATGTTTCACCAAATACGTATTCGTTCGGAGGATTGTCAATCCCAGCGGTTTCTTTGGCGCGATGATCCAAACCGTAAGCCGGATATTTTTCTGATGGATGTGGCCACCTTCGGGGCCACATGTTCACCGTGTTCTGCACAGTACGTCAAGAACCGAAATGCAAAGGAATTTGCTGATAAGTGGCCTAGGGCTGCGGAAGCAATTATCGAAGGACACTATGTCGACGATTACTTGGATAGCTTCGATTCCATTGACGAGGCCAAGCTTATCACGACAGAAGTAACGATGATCCACCAGAAAGGCGGATTTGAAATCCGCAATTGGCTGTCCAATGCACCCGAAGTGTTGAATCACCTCAAATCGCCTTCAAAAACAGTTGTCAAAAATTTGGATCTTGACAAAGGCGATAACAAAGAACGAGTGCTAGGCATGTTGTGGTTAACTGAAGCAGATTCACTCGGGTTTTCGACACAGATGCGAGAAGACATAGCGAAAATAATCGCAGAAGAACAGCGACCGACAAAACGACAAGTCTTAAAGTGCGTCATGAGTTTATTCGACCCCTTAGGCATATTGGCACTATTCTCTGTTCATGGTAAGATTTTGATCCAGCGAATATGGCGCTCAGGAATATCGTGGGACGACGAAATAGAGGATGGAGAGTACGAGTTATGGAGGAAATGGATAGGATTTCTCCCTTCCTTGGTTGACATTCAAATTCCTAGATGCTATATGATGAATTTCAACCCATCAGCCGAGCTCTCTACCCAACTACACATATTTGTAGACGCGAGTGAAGAGGCATGTAGCTCTGTAGCTTACCTACGCTTCGTTTTGCCGGAAAACACAATCTCATGTGCCATTGTATCAGCTAAAACGAAGGTAGCTCCGCTCAAACCGCTGTCGATACCTCGCCTGGAGCTGCAAGCCGCTATACTGGGTGCTCGATTAGCTCGCTTCATAGAGGAGAACCACAACATAAAGATTGACGAAAAGATTTTCTGGTCAGACTCAAGAATCGTTCTGGCGTGGATTAGATCTGACAGCAGACGATACAGCTAGTACGTTTCATGTCGGATAGGAGAAATTCTCACTCTAACCGAAGTAGACGAATGGAAGTGGGTACCTACTAAAATAAATATTGCAGACAAAGCTACGAAGTGGGGTTATAGCCCAGGCTTCAACTGGAAGCAATGGTTTACTGGACCTGAATTTCTGTATCTTCACGAACGCATGTGGCCGGAACAGCCAAATCTTAAGAAAATGCGCACAGAAGAAGAGCTTAGACCTTGCTACGTTCATTTAGTTATACAAGAACGTCCCATTATACAGTTTGAACGGTTTTCCCGCTGGAAAAAGCTGCTGCGAACAGTTGCATATGTATACCGGTTTCTCTCCAACGCAAAGGTGGCTCGACAGTCGCGCTCCACAGGATGCCTTACGCAAGACGAAAGAATTGCTGCGGAAAACTCTATTTTGCGTTTATGCCAACTAGAAAGCTATCCTGATGAATGTGCCATCCTGAAGACAACGCGAGGACAGGGTACTCTTAGTAAGAGCAGTCAGCTATACGGTCAAAATCCTATATTGGATGAACATGGTGTTATCCGGCGAAATGGGCGAATTCCAATGGAAGTGAATGTTGGGTTCGGTGTGAAATATCCCATCCTTCTTCCCAAGCAACACCGAGTCACCCAATTGTTGCTGGACGATTATCACCGAAGATATCACCACGCCAACAACGAAACAGTTGTGAACGAGGTAAGGCAAAATTTCTATATTCCTCATCTTCGAACCACTATAAGAAAAATAGCCCGACAATGTCAGAGATGCAAAATACAAAAATCCCAACCAATAACCCCAATGATGGCACCATTACCAACTGCGCGATTATCCGCATTCGTTCGGCCATTCTCCTACATTGGCTTGGACTTTTTTGGACCTATATTGGTTAAATCAGGGAGAAGTGACGTGAAGAGGTGGGTGGCACTGTTCACTTGCCTTACAATAAGAGCAGTGCATTTAGAAGTCGCACACAGCCTGAGCGCAGAAAGCTGCATTATGTGTTTCCGAAGATTCGTCGCACGACGTGGAGCACCTTTGCAGGTGTACTCAGACAATGGAACCAACTTCGTGGGTGCTGAGCGAATATTGCAGGAGCAAATTCATCGCGGGCTGGCTGAAACATTCACCAACGAGCATACCAAATGGGTTTTCAATCCACCATCAGCTCCCCACATGGGTGGTGCATGGGAGCGAATGGTATACTCAATCAAGACGGCAATGTTCAGTATAGACAGTGGAAGAAAGTTACACGATGAGGCGTTCCTAACGCTGTTGGCAGAAGCCGAGAGTATCGTGAACTGCAGACCTTTAACATACCTCCCCTTGGAGTCAGCGGAGCAGGAGGCTTTAACTCCTAACCATTTCTTACTGGGAAGCTCAATTGGAGTTAAACAACCGGCCGCAATCCCAACGGATTCCCGATTGGCCCTTCGATCTAGCTGGAACCAGATTCGCCACCAGTCAGATCTGTTCTGGAATCGGTGGCTTCGCGAATACCTTCCAACTATATGTAGACGAACAAAATGGTTTGAGGACACGAGAGCAGTCGAAGTGGGAGATCTGGTATTCATCGCAGATGGGAAAAAACGGAATAATTGGATACGTGGAAAGGTGGTAGAACTTAGGCGAAGTACAGATGAGAGAGTTCGTAAGGCACTGATCCAGACTACGACAGGCATTCTAGTGCGTCCTGTGTGCAAGCTGGCGATCTTAGATGTTCAAGAAAATGGTAAAACTGCTTCCAATACGCAGAGTTACGGGGGCCGGGATGTTACCATCACCGATTCGCCAGGAAAGTGTACAGGCCCTTTGAAAGCGCCAACCAAAGCGACGCTTTAAATAGTTGTCATCAGTACGGTTTGGCATGAGGATATTAGGTCGATCGTAGTGTCAAACAACAGGAAACAATATTGCGAGATTGCGAATTATTTACGTGTTGCTAGTGAACCGAAACCTAAAACTAGTGAACTATACTAAAACTAAACCTATACTACATTATATCTTAATTGCTAAAAGCTAAGCTAAACCTATAAGTAAGTGAAAAAATGAAATCTTAGTATCTAGAAACCTTAAACTAATAGTTACCTAACTAGGTGGGCGAACCACGTTGGATTGAAGACCAAGTGTCGATTGCCAAGAAGGCCACTATACATTGTATTTGCGTGAGTTGAAAACAGACAGTAGTATCGATTATATCAAGAATGAATTTATTATAATCTGATTGATTGTAATTACAGTTAATTTCACACACTCCGAGTTGGATTGCTGATCCTTAAAATTACTTGGGAGAAGAACACTAAATTGTAAGGTACACACATTAAAATCATAACCTTAAACTAAATTTGATGATTTCAGCTTGAGCTGACAAATAAATTGCTGCTAACAGAAAGTGATACTTCTTGTTTATCTCAACAGTCTTTGTCTTTGTCTTTGTTTTTGTTTTTGTTTTTGTCTTTGTCTTTGTCTTTGTCTTTGTCTTTGTCTTTGTCTTTGTCTTTGTCTTTGTCTTTGTCTTTGTCTTTGTCTTTGTCTTTGTCTTTGTCTTTGTCTTTGTCTTTGTCTTTGTCTTTGTCTTTGTCTTTGTCTTTGTCTTTGTCTTTGTCTTTGTCTTTGTCTTTGTCTTTGTCTTTGTCTTTGTCTTTGTCTTTGTCTTTGTCTTTGTCTTTGTCTTTGTCTTTGTCTTTGTCTTTGTCTTTGTCTTTGTCTTTGTCTTTGTCTTTGTCTTTGTCTTTGTCTTTGTCTTTGTCTTTGTCTTTGTCTTTGTCTTTGTCTTTGTCTTTGTCTTTGTCTTTGTCTTTGTCTTTGTCTTTGTCTTTGTCTTTGTCTTTGTCTTTGTCTTTGTCTTTGTCTTTGTCTTTGTCTTTGTCTTTGTCTTTGTCTTTGTCTTTGTCTTTGTCTTTGTCTTTGTCTTTGTCTTTGTCTTTGTCTTTGTCTTTGTCTTTGTCTTTGTCTTTGTCTTTGTCTTTGTCTTTGTCTTTGTCTTTGTCTTTGTCTTTGTCTTTGTCTTTGTCTTTGTCTTTGTCTTTGTCTTTGTCTTTGTCTTTGTCTTTGTCTTTGTCTTTGTCTTTGTCTTTGTCTTTGTCTTTGTCTTTGTCTTTGTCTTTGTCTTTGTCTTTGTCTTTGTCTTTGTCTTTGTCTTTGTCTTTGTCTTTGTCTTTGTCTTTGTCTTTGTCTTTGTCTTTGTCTTTGTCTTTGTCTTTGTCTTTGTCTTTGTCTTTGTCTTTGTCTTTGTCTTTGTCTTTGTCTTTGTCTTTGTCTTTGTCTTTGTCTTTGTCTTTGTCTTTGTCTTTGTCTTTGTCTTTGTCTTTGTCTTTGTCTTTGTCTTTGTCTTTGTCTTTGTCTTTGTCTTTGTCTTTGTCTTTGTCTTTGTCTTTGTCTTTGTCTTTGTCTTTGTCTTTGTCTTTGTCTTTGTCTTTGTCTTTGTCTTTGTCTTTGTCTTTGTCTTTGTCTTTGTCTTTGTCTTTGTCTTTGTCTTTGTCTTTGTCTTTGTCTTTGTCTTTGTCTTTGTCTTTGTCTTTGTCTTTGTCTTTGTCTTTGTCTTTGTCTTTGTCTTTGTCTTTGTCTTTGTCTTTGTCTTTGTCTTTGTCTTTGTCTTTGTCTTTGTCTTTGTCTTTGTCTTTGTCTTTGTCTTTGTCTTTGTCTTTGTCTTTGTCTTTGTCTTTGTCTTTGTCTTTGTCTTTGTCTTTGTCTTTGTCTTTGTCTTTGTCTTTGTCTTTGTCTTTGTCTTTGTCTTTGTCTTTGTCTTTGTCTTTGTCTTTGTCTTTGTCTTTGTCTTTGTCTTTGTCTTTGTCTTTGTCTTTGTCTTTGTCTTTGTCTTTGTCTTTGTCTTTGTCTTTGTCTTTGTCTTTGTCTTTGTCTTTGTCTTTGTCTTTGTCTTTGTCTTTGTCTTTGTCTTTGTCTTTGTCTTTGTCTTTGTCTTTGTCTTTGTCTTTGTCTTTGTCTTTGTCTTTGTCTTTGTCTTTGTCTTTGTCTTTGTCTTTGTCTTTGTCTTTGTCTTTGTCTTTGTCTTTGTCTTTGTCTTTGTCTTTGTCTTTGTCTTTGTCTTTGTCTTTGTCTTTGTCTTTGTCTTTGTCTTTGTCTTTGTCTTTGTCTTTGTCTTTGTCTTTGTCTTTGTCTTTGTCTTTGTCTTTGTCTTTGTCTTTGTCTTTGTCTTTGTCTTTGTCTTTGTCTTTGTCTTTGTCTTTGTCTTTGTCTTTGTCTTTGTCTTTGTCTTTGTCTTTGTCTTTGTCTTTGTCTTTGTCTTTGTCTTTGTCTTTGTCTTTGTCTTTGTCTTTGTCTTTGTCTTTGTCTTTGTCTTTGTCTTTGTCTTTGTCTTTGTCTTTGTCTTTGTCTTTGTCTTTGTCTTTGTCTTTGTCTTTGTCTTTGTCTTTGTCTTTGTCTTTGTCTTTGTCTTTGTCTTTGTCTTTGTCTTTGTCTTTGTCTTTGTCTTTGTCTTTGTCTTTGTCTTTGTCTTTGTCTTTGTCTTTGTCTTTGTCTTTGTCTTTGTCTTTGTCTTTGTCTTTGTCTTTGTCTTTGTCTTTGTCTTTGTCTTTGTCTTTGTCTTTGTCTTTGTCTTTGTCTTTGTCTTTGTCTTTGTCTTTGTCTTTGTCTTTGTCTTTGTCTTTGTCTTTGTCTTTGTCTTTGTCTTTGTCTTTGTCTTTGTCTTTGTCTTTGTCTTTGTCTTTGTCTTTGTCTTTGTCTTTGTCTTTGTCTTTGTCTTTGTCTTTGTCTTTGTCTTTGTCTTTGTCTTTGTCTTTGTCTTTGTCTTTGTCTTTGTCTTTGTCTTTGTCTTTGTCTTTGTCTTTGTCTTTGTCTTTGTCTTTGTCTTTGTCTTTGTCTTTGTCTTTGTCTTTGTCTTTGTCTTTGTCTTTGTCTTTGTCTTTGTCTTTGTCTTTGTCTTTGTCTTTGTCTTTGTCTTTGTCTTTGTCTTTGTCTTTGTCTTTGTCTTTGTCTTTGTCTTTGTCTTTGTCTTTGTCTTTGTCTTTGTCTTTGTCTTTGTCTTTGTCTTTGTCTTTGTCTTTGTCTTTGTCTTTGTCTTTGTCTTTGTCTTTGTCTTTGTCTTTGTCTTTGTCTTTGTCTTTGTCTTTGTCTTTGTCTTTGTCTTTGTCTTTGTCTTTGTCTTTGTCTTTGTCTTTGTCTTTGTCTTTGTCTTTGTCTTTGTCTTTGTCTTTGTCTTTGTCTTTGTCTTTGTCTTTGTCTTTGTCTTTGTCTTTGTCTTTGTCTTTGTCTTTGTCTTTGTCTTTGTCTTTGTCTTTGTCTTTGTCTTTGTCTTTGTCTTTGTCTTTGTCTTTGTCTTTGTCTTTGTCTTTGTCTTTGTCTTTGTCTTTGTCTTTGTCTTTGTCTTTGTCTTTGTCTTTGTCTTTGTCTTTGTCTTTGTCTTTGTCTTTGTCTTTGTCTTTGTCTTTGTCTTTGTCTTTGTCTTTGTCTTTGTCTTTGTCTTTGTCTTTGTCTTTGTCTTTGTCTTTGTCTTTGTCTTTGTCTTTGTCTTTGTCTTTGTCTTTGTCTTTGTCTTTGTCTTTGTCTTTGTCTTTGTCTTTGTCTTTGTCTTTGTCTTTGTCTTTGTCTTTGTCTTTGTCTTTGTCTTTGTCTTTGTCTTTGTCTTTGTCTTTGTCTTTGTCTTTGTCTTTGTCTTTGTCTTTGTCTTTGTCTTTGTCTTTGTCTTTGTCTTTGTCTTTGTCTTTGTCTTTGTCTTTGTCTTTGTCTTTGTCTTTGTCTTTGTCTTTGTCTTTGTCTTTGTCTTTGTCTTTGTCTTTGTCTTTGTCTTTGTCTTTGTCTTTGTCTTTGTCTTTGTCTTTGTCTTTGTCTTTGTCTTTGTCTTTGTCTTTGTCTTTGTCTTTGTCTTTGTCTTTGTCTTTGTCTTTGTCTTTGTCTTTGTCTTTGTCTTTGTCTTTGTCTTTGTCTTTGTCTTTGTCTTTGTCTTTGTCTTTGTCTTTGTCTTTGTCTTTGTCTTTGTCTTTGTCTTTGTCTTTGTCTTTGTCTTTGTCTTTGTCTTTGTCTTTGTCTTTGTCTTTGTCTTTGTCTTTGTCTTTGTCTTTGTCTTTGTCTTTGTCTTTGTCTTTGTCTTTGTCTTTGTCTTTGTCTTTGTCTTTGTCTTTGTCTTTGTCTTTGTCTTTGTCTTTGTCTTTGTCTTTGTCTTTGTCTTTGTCTTTGTCTTTGTCTTTGTCTTTGTCTTTGTCTTTGTCTTTGTCTTTGTCTTTGTCTTTGTCTTTGTCTTTGTCTTTGTCTTTGTCTTTGTCTTTGTCTTTGTCTTTGTCTTTGTCTTTGTCTTTGTCTTTGTCTTTGTCTTTGTCTTTGTCTTTGTCTTTGTCTTTGTCTTTGTCTTTGTCTTTGTCTTTGTCTTTGTCTTTGTCTTTGTCTTTGTCTTTGTCTTTGTCTTTGTCTTTGTCTTTGTCTTTGTCTTTGTCTTTGTCTTTGTCTTTGTCTTTGTCTTTGTCTTTGTCTTTGTCTTTGTCTTTGTCTTTGTCTTTGTCTTTGTCTTTGTCTTTGTCTTTGTCTTTGTCTTTGTCTTTGTCTTTGTCTTTGTCTTTGTCTTTGTCTTTGTCTTTGTCTTTGTCTTTGTCTTTGTCTTTGTCTTTGTCTTTGTCTTTGTCTTTGTCTTTGTCTTTGTCTTTGTCTTTGTCTTTGTCTTTGTCTTTGTCTTTGTCTTTGTCTTTGTCTTTGTCTTTGTCTTTGTCTTTGTCTTTGTCTTTGTCTTTGTCTTTGTCTTTGTCTTTGTCTTTGTCTTTGTCTTTGTCTTTGTCTTTGTCTTTGTCTTTGTCTTTGTCTTTGTCTTTGTCTTTGTCTTTGTCTTTGGCTTTGTCTTTGGCTTTGTCTTTGGCTTTGTCTTTGGCTTTGTCTTTGGCTTTGTCTTTGGCTTTGTCTTTGGCTTTGTCTTTGGCTTTGTCTTTGGCTTTGTCTTTGGCTTTGTCTTTGGCTTTGTCTTTGGCTTTGTCTTTGGCTTTGTCTTTGGCTTTGTCTTTGGCTTTGTCTTTGGCTTTGTCTTTGGCTTTGTCTTTGGCTTTGTCTTTGGCTTTGTCTTTGGCTTTGTCTTTGGCTTTGTCTTTGGCTTTGTCTTTGGCTTTGTCTTTGGCTTTGTCTTTGGCTTTGTCTTTGGCTTTGTCTTTGGCTTTGTCTTTGGCTTTGTCTTTGGCTTTGTCTTTGGCTTTGTCTTTGGCTTTGTCTTTGGCTTTGTCTTTGGCTTTGTCTTTGGCTTTGTCTTTGGCTTTGTCTTTGGCTTTGTCTTTGGCTTTGTCTTTGGCTTTGTCTTTGGCTTTGTCTTTGGCTTTGTCTTTGGCTTTGTCTTTGGCTTTGTCTTTGGCTTTGTCTTTGGCTTTGTCTTTGGCTTTGTCTTTGGCTTTGTCTTTGGCTTTGTCTTTGGCTTTGTCTTTGGCTTTGTCTTTGGCTTTGTCTTTGGCTTTGTCTTTGGCTTTGTCTTTGGCTTTGTCTTTGGCTTTGTCTTTGGCTTTGTCTTTGGCTTTGTCTTTGGCTTTGTCTTTGGCTTTGTCTTTGGCTTTGTCTTTGGCTTTGTCTTTGGCTTTGTCTTTGGCTTTGTCTTTGGCTTTGTCTTTGGCTTTGTCTTTGGCTTTGTCTTTGGCTTTGTCTTTGGCTTTGTCTTTGGCTTTGTCTTTGGCTTTGTCTTTGGCTTTGTCTTTGGCTTTGTCTTTGGCTTTGTCTTTGGCTTTGTCTTTGGCTTTGTCTTTGGCTTTGTCTTTGGCTTTGTCTTTGGCTTTGTCTTTGGCTTTGTCTTTGGCTTTGTCTTTGGCTTTGTCTTTGGCTTTGTCTTTGGCTTTGTCTTTGGCTTTGTCTTTGGCTTTGTCTTTGGCTTTGTCTTTGGCTTTGTCTTTGGCTTTGTCTTTGGCTTTGTCTTTGGCTTTGTCTTTGGCTTTGTCTTTGGCTTTGTCTTTGGCTTTGTCTTTGGCTTTGTCTTTGGCTTTGTCTTTGGCTTTGTCTTTGGCTTTGTCTTTGGCTTTGTCTTTGGCTTTGTCTTTGGCTTTGTCTTTGGCTTTGTCTTTGGCTTTGTCTTTGGCTTTGTCTTTGGCTTTGTCTTTGGCTTTGTCTTTGGCTTTGTCTTTGGCTTTGTCTTTGGCTTTGTCTTTGGCTTTGTCTTTGGCTTTGTCTTTGGCTTTGTCTTTGGCTTTGTCTTTGGCTTTGTCTTTGGCTTTGTCTTTGGCTTTGTCTTTGGCTTTGTCTTTGGCTTTGTCTTTGGCTTTGTCTTTGGCTTTGTCTTTGGCTTTGTCTTTGGCTTTGTCTTTGGCTTTGTCTTTGGCTTTGTCTTTGGCTTTGTCTTTGGCTTTGTCTTTGGCTTTGTCTTTGGCTTTGTCTTTGGCTTTGTCTTTGGCTTTGTCTTTGGCTTTGTCTTTGGCTTTGTCTTTGGCTTTGTCTTTGGCTTTGTCTTTGGCTTTGTCTTTGGCTTTGTCTTTGGCTTTGTCTTTGGCTTTGTCTTTGGCTTTGTCTTTGGCTTTGTCTTTGGCTTTGTCTTTGGCTTTGTCTTTGGCTTTGTCTTTGGCTTTGTCTTTGGCTTTGTCTTTGGCTTTGTCTTTGGCTTTGTCTTTGGCTTTGTCTTTGGCTTTGTCTTTGGCTTTGTCTTTGGCTTTGTCTTTGGCTTTGTCTTTGGCTTTGTCTTTGGCTTTGTCTTTGGCTTTGTCTTTGGCTTTGTCTTTGGCTTTGTCTTTGGCTTTGTCTTTGGCTTTGTCTTTGGCTTTGTCTTTGGCTTTGTCTTTGGCTTTGTCTTTGGCTTTGTCTTTGGCTTTGTCTTTGGCTTTGTCTTTGGCTTTGTCTTTGGCTTTGTCTTTGGCTTTGTCTTTGGCTTTGTCTTTGGCTTTGTCTTTGGCTTTGTCTTTGGCTTTGTCTTTGGCTTTGTCTTTGGCTTTGTCTTTGGCTTTGTCTTTGGCTTTGTCTTTGGCTTTGTCTTTGGCTTTGTCTTTGGCTTTGTCTTTGGCTTTGTCTTTGGCTTTGTCTTTGGCTTTGTCTTTGGCTTTGTCTTTGGCTTTGTCTTTGGCTTTGTCTTTGGCTTTGTCTTTGGCTTTGTCTTTGGCTTTGTCTTTGGCTTTGTCTTTGGCTTTGTCTTTGGCTTTGTCTTTGGCTTTGTCTTTGGCTTTGTCTTTGGCTTTGTCTTTGGCTTTGTCTTTGGCTTTGTCTTTGGCTTTGTCTTTGGCTTTGTCTTTGGCTTTGTCTTTGGCTTTGTCTTTGGCTTTGTCTTTGGCTTTGTCTTTGGCTTTGTCTTTGGCTTTGTCTTTGGCTTTGTCTTTGGCTTTGTCTTTGGCTTTGTCTTTGGCTTTGTCTTTGGCTTTGTCTTTGGCTTTGTCTTTGGCTTTGTCTTTGGCTTTGTCTTTGGCTTTGTCTTTGGCTTTGTCTTTGGCTTTGTCTTTGGCTTTGTCTTTGGCTTTGTCTTTGGCTTTGTCTTTGGCTTTGTCTTTGGCTTTGTCTTTGGCTTTGTCTTTGGCTTTGTCTTTGGCTTTGTCTTTGGCTTTGTCTTTGGCTTTGTCTTTGGCTTTGTCTTTGGCTTTGTCTTTGGCTTTGTCTTTGGCTTTGTCTTTGGCTTTGTCTTTGGCTTTGTCTTTGGCTTTGTCTTTGGCTTTGTCTTTGGCTTTGTCTTTGGCTTTGTCTTTGGCTTTGTCTTTGGCTTTGTCTTTGGCTTTGTCTTTGGCTTTGTCTTTGGCTTTGTCTTTGGCTTTGTCTTTGGCTTTGTCTTTGGCTTTGTCTTTGGCTTTGTCTTTGGCTTTGTCTTTGGCTTTGTCTTTGGCTTTGTCTTTGGCTTTGTCTTTGGCTTTGTCTTTGGCTTTGTCTTTGGCTTTGTCTTTGGCTTTGTCTTTGGCTTTGTCTTTGGCTTTGTCTTTGGCTTTGTCTTTGGCTTTGTCTTTGGCTTTGTCTTTGGCTTTGTCTTTGGCTTTGTCTTTGGCTTTGTCTTTGGCTTTGTCTTTGGCTTTGTCTTTGGCTTTGTCTTTGGCTTTGTCTTTGGCTTTGTCTTTGGCTTTGTCTTTGGCTTTGTCTTTGGCTTTGTCTTTGGCTTTGTCTTTGGCTTTGTCTTTGGCTTTGTCTTTGGCTTTGTCTTTGGCTTTGTCTTTGGCTTTGTCTTTGGCTTTGTCTTTGGCTTTGTCTTTGGCTTTGTCTTTGGCTTTGTCTTTGGCTTTGTCTTTGGCTTTGTCTTTGGCTTTGTCTTTGGCTTTGTCTTTGGCTTTGTCTTTGGCTTTGTCTTTGGCTTTGTCTTTGGCTTTGTCTTTGGCTTTGTCTTTGGCTTTGTCTTTGGCTTTGTCTTTGGCTTTGTCTTTGGCTTTGTCTTTGGCTTTGTCTTTGGCTTTGTCTTTGGCTTTGTCTTTGGCTTTGTCTTTGGCTTTGTCTTTGGCTTTGTCTTTGGCTTTGTCTTTGGCTTTGTCTTTGGCTTTGTCTTTGGCTTTGTCTTTGGCTTTGTCTTTGGCTTTGTCTTTGGCTTTGTCTTTGGCTTTGTCTTTGGCTTTGTCTTTGGCTTTGTCTTTGGCTTTGTCTTTGGCTTTGTCTTTGGCTTTGTCTTTGGCTTTGTCTTTGGCTTTGTCTTTGGCTTTGTCTTTGGCTTTGTCTTTGGCTTTGTCTTTGGCTTTGTCTTTGGCTTTGTCTTTGGCTTTGTCTTTGGCTTTGTCTTTGGCTTTGTCTTTGGCTTTGTCTTTGGCTTTGTCTTTGGCTTTGTCTTTGGCTTTGTCTTTGGCTTTGTCTTTGGCTTTGTCTTTGGCTTTGTCTTTGGCTTTGTCTTTGGCTTTGTCTTTGGCTTTGTCTTTGGCTTTGTCTTTGGCTTTGTCTTTGGCTTTGTCTTTGGCTTTGTCTTTGGCTTTGTCTTTGGCTTTGTCTTTGGCTTTGTCTTTGGCTTTGTCTTTGGCTTTGTCTTTGGCTTTGTCTTTGGCTTTGTCTTTGGCTTTGTCTTTGGCTTTGTCTTTGGCTTTGTCTTTGGCTTTGTCTTTGGCTTTGTCTTTGGCTTTGTCTTTGGCTTTGTCTTTGGCTTTGTCTTTGGCTTTGTCTTTGGCTTTGTCTTTGGCTTTGTCTTTGGCTTTGTCTTTGGCTTTGTCTTTGGCTTTGTCTTTGGCTTTGTCTTTGGCTTTGTCTTTGGCTTTGTCTTTGGCTTTGTCTTTGGCTTTGTCTTTGGCTTTGTCTTTGGCTTTGTCTTTGGCTTTGTCTTTGGCTTTGTCTTTGGCTTTGTCTTTGGCTTTGTCTTTGGCTTTGTCTTTGGCTTTGTCTTTGGCTTTGTCTTTGGCTTTGTCTTTGGCTTTGTCTTTGGCTTTGTCTTTGGCTTTGTCTTTGGCTTTGTCTTTGGCTTTGTCTTTGGCTTTGTCTTTGGCTTTGTCTTTGGCTTTGTCTTTGGCTTTGTCTTTGGCTTTGTCTTTGGCTTTGTCTTTGGCTTTGTCTTTGGCTTTGTCTTTGGCTTTGTCTTTGGCTTTGTCTTTGGCTTTGTCTTTGGCTTTGTCTTTGGCTTTGTCTTTGGCTTTGTCTTTGGCTTTGTCTTTGGCTTTGTCTTTGGCTTTGTCTTTGGCTTTGTCTTTGGCTTTGTCTTTGGCTTTGTCTTTGGCTTTGTCTTTGGCTTTGTCTTTGGCTTTGTCTTTGGCTTTGTCTTTGGCTTTGTCTTTGGCTTTGTCTTTGGCTTTGTCTTTGGCTTTGTCTTTGGCTTTGTCTTTGGCTTTGTCTTTGGCTTTGTCTTTGGCTTTGTCTTTGGCTTTGTCTTTGGCTTTGTCTTTGGCTTTGTCTTTGGCTTTGTCTTTGGCTTTGTCTTTGGCTTTGTCTTTGGCTTTGTCTTTGGCTTTGTCTTTGGCTTTGTCTTTGGCTTTGTCTTTGGCTTTGTCTTTGGCTTTGTCTTTGGCTTTGTCTTTGTCTTTGTCTTTGGCTTTGTCTTTGGCTTTGTCTTTGGCTTTGTCTTTGGCTTTGTCTTTGGCTTTGTCTTTGGCTTTGTCTTTGGCTTTGTCTTTGGCTTTGTCTTTGTCTTTGGCTTTGTCTTTGGCTTTGTCTTTGGCTTTGTCTTTGGCTTTGTCTTTGGCTTTGTCTTTGGCTTTGTCTTTGGCTTTGTCTTTGGCTTTGTCTTTGGCTTTGTCTTTGGCTTTGTCTTTGGCTTTGTCTTTGGCTTTGTCTTTGGCTTTGTCTTTGGCTTTGTCTTTGGCTTTGTCTTTGGCTTTGTCTTTGGCTTTGTCTTTGGCTTTGTCTTTGGCTTTGTCTTTGGCTTTGTCTTTGGCTTTGTCTTTGGCTTTGTCTTTGGCTTTGTCTTTGGCTTTGTCTTTGGCTTTGTCTTTGGCTTTGTCTTTGGCTTTGTCTTTGGCTTTGTCTTTGGCTTTGTCTTTGGCTTTGTCTTTGGCTTTGTCTTTGGCTTTGTCTTTGGCTTTGTCTTTGGCTTTGTCTTTGGCTTTGTCTTTGGCTTTGTCTTTGGCTTTGTCTTTGGCTTTGTCTTTGGCTTTGTCTTTGGCTTTGTCTTTGGCTTTGTCTTTGGCTTTGTCTTTGGCTTTGTCTTTGGCTTTGTCTTTGGCTTTGTCTTTGGCTTTGTCTTTGGCTTTGTCTTTGGCTTTGTCTTTGGCTTTGTCTTTGGCTTTGTCTTTGGCTTTGTCTTTGGCTTTGTCTTTGGCTTTGTCTTTGGCTTTGTCTTTGGCTTTGTCTTTGGCTTTGTCTTTGGCTTTGTCTTTGGCTTTGTCTTTGGCTTTGTCTTTGGCTTTGTCTTTGGCTTTGTCTTTGGCTTTGTCTTTGGCTTTGTCTTTGGCTTTGTCTTTGGCTTTGTCTTTGGCTTTGTCTTTGGCTTTGTCTTTGGCTTTGTCTTTGGCTTTGTCTTTGGCTTTGTCTTTGGCTTTGTCTTTGGCTTTGTCTTTGGCTTTGTCTTTGGCTTTGTCTTTGGCTTTGTCTTTGGCTTTGTCTTTGGCTTTGTCTTTGGCTTTGTCTTTGGCTTTGTCTTTGGCTTTGTCTTTGGCTTTGTCTTTGGCTTTGTCTTTGGCTTTGTCTTTGGCTTTGTCTTTGGCTTTGTCTTTGGCTTTGTCTTTGGCTTTGTCTTTGGCTTTGTCTTTGGCTTTGTCTTTGGCTTTGTCTTTGGCTTTGTCTTTGGCTTTGTCTTTGGCTTTGTCTTTGGCTTTGTCTTTGGCTTTGTCTTTGGCTTTGTCTTTGGCTTTGTCTTTGGCTTTGTCTTTGGCTTTGTCTTTGGCTTTGTCTTTGGCTTTGTCTTTGGCTTTGTCTTTGGCTTTGTCTTTGGCTTTGTCTTTGGCTTTGTCTTTGGCTTTGTCTTTGGCTTTGTCTTTGGCTTTGTCTTTGGCTTTGTCTTTGGCTTTGTCTTTGGCTTTGTCTTTGGCTTTGTCTTTGGCTTTGTCTTTGGCTTTGTCTTTGGCTTTGTCTTTGGCTTTGTCTTTGGCTTTGTCTTTGGCTTTGTCTTTGGCTTTGTCTTTGGCTTTGTCTTTGGCTTTGTCTTTGGCTTTGTCTTTGGCTTTGTCTTTGGCTTTGTCTTTGGCTTTGTCTTTCTTTGGCTTTGTCTTTGGCTTTGTCTTTGGCTTTGTCTTTGGCTTTGTCTTTGGCTTTGTCTTTGGCTTTGTCTTTGGCTTTGTCTTTGGCTTTGTCTTTGGCTTTGTCTTTGGCTTTGTCTTTGGCTTTGTCTTTGGCTTTGTCTTTGGCTTTGTCTTTGGCTTTGTCTTTGGCTTTGTCTTTGGCTTTGTCTTTGGCTTTGTCTTTGGCTTTGTCTTTGGCTTTGTCTTTGGCTTTGTCTTTGGCTTTGTCTTTGGCTTTGTCTTTGGCTTTGTCTTTGGCTTTGTCTTTGGCTTTGTCTTTGGCTTTGTCTTTGGCTTTGTCTTTGGCTTTGTCTTTGGCTTTGTCTTTGGCTTTGTCTTTGGCTTTGTCTTTGGCTTTGTCTTTGGCTTTGTCTTTGGCTTTGTCTTTGGCTTTGTCTTTGGCTTTGTCTTTGGCTTTGTCTTTGGCTTTGTCTTTGGCTTTGTCTTTGGCTTTGTCTTTGGCTTTGTCTTTGGCTTTGTCTTTGGCTTTGTCTTTGGCTTTGTCTTTGGCTTTGTCTTTGGCTTTGTCTTTGGCTTTGTCTTTGGCTTTGTCTTTGGCTTTGTCTTTGGCTTTGTCTTTGGCTTTGTCTTTGGCTTTGTCTTTGGCTTTGTCTTTGGCTTTGTCTTTGGCTTTGTCTTTGGCTTTGTCTTTGGCTTTGTCTTTGGCTTTGTCTTTGGCTTTGTCTTTGGCTTTGTCTTTGGCTTTGTCTTTGGCTTTGTCTTTGGCTTTGTCTTTGGCTTTGTCTTTGGCTTTGTCTTTGGCTTTGTCTTTGGCTTTGTCTTTGTCTTTGTCTTTGTCTTTGTCTTTGTCTTTGTCTTTGTCTTTGTCTTTGTCTTTGTCTTTGGCTTTGTCTTTGGCTTTGTCTTTGGCTTTGTCTTTGGCTTTGTCTTTGGCTTTGTCTTTGGCTTTGTCTTTGGCTTTGTCTTTGGCTTTGTCTTTGGCTTTGTCTTTGGCTTTGTCTTTGGCTTTGTCTTTGGCTTTGTCTTTGGCTTTGTCTTTGGCTTTGTCTTTGGCTTTGTCTTTGGCTTTGTCTTTGGCTTTGTCTTTGGCTTTGTCTTTGGCTTTGTCTTTGGCTTTGTCTTTGGCTTTGTCTTTGGCTTTGTCTTTGGCTTTGTCTTTGGCTTTGTCTTTGGCTTTGTCTTTGGCTTTGTCTTTGGCTTTGTCTTTGGCTTTGTCTTTGGCTTTGTCTTTGGCTTTGTCTTTGGCTTTGGCTTTGTCTTTGGCTTTGTCTTTGGCTTTGTCTTTGGCTTTGTCTTTGGCTTTGTCTTTGGCTTTGTCTTTGGCTTTGTCTTTGGCTTTGTCTTTGGCTTTGTCTTTGGCTTTGTCTTTGGCTTTGTCTTTGGCTTTGTCTTTGGCTTTGTCTTTGGCTTTGTCTTTGGCTTTGTCTTTGGCTTTGTCTTTGGCTTTGTCTTTGGCTTTGTCTTTGGCTTTGTCTTTGGCTTTGTCTTTGGCTTTGTCTTTGGCTTTGTCTTTGGCTTTGTCTTTGGCTTTGTCTTTGGCTTTGTCTTTGGCTTTGTCTTTGGCTTTGTCTTTGGCTTTGTCTTTGGCTTTGTCTTTGGCTTTGTCTTTGGCTTTGTCTTTGGCTTTGTCTTTGGCTTTGTCTTTGGCTTTGTCTTTGGCTTTGTCTTTGGCTTTGTCTTTGGCTTTGTCTTTGGCTTTGTCTTTGGCTTTGTCTTTGTCTTTGGCTTTGTCTTTGGCTTTGGCTTTGTCTTTGGCTTTGGCTTTGTCTTTGGCTTTGGCTTTGTCTTTGGCTTTGGCTTTGTCTTTGGCTTTCGGTTTCGTAAACAAAAATATTTCTTTCTATAAAAATCAATTTGATCGTTCTCCCAATTTTTTTCCAACCCTCCAATTTCCACTACTGATCATGGAAATTTCTTGAAAACACATGGCAATAAAATTTTCTTCTTCTGATGGATGCAGGATAGGGAAACAGAATCGTTCTGCAAGGATTCTTTCTATAAAAATCAATTTGATCGTCCTCCCATTTTTTCCAACCCACCAATTTCCACTACTGATCACGGAAATTATTTGAAAACACATGGCGATAAAATTTGCTTCTTCTGATGGATACAAGATAGGCAAACAAAATCATTTGGCAAGGTTTCCTAAGCAACAACAATTGTTTAAATAGAAACCAATTTTATTGTCCTCTCAATTTTTTCAACCCACCAATTTCCACTAATGATCATGGAAATTTCTTGAAAACACATGGCAATAAAATTTTCTTCTTCTGATGGATGCAGGATTCGCAAACAAAATCATCCGGCAAGGTTTCCTAAGCAACAACAATTGTTTTAATAGAAATCAATTTTATTGTCCTCCCAATTTTTCCAACCCACCAATTTCCACTACTGATCATGGAAATTTCTTGAAAACACAAGGCAATAAAATTTTCTTCTTCTGATGTATACAGGATAGGCAAACAAAATCATCCTGCAAGGTTTCCTAAGCAAAAACAATTGTTTCAACGGAAATCAGTTTTATTGTCCTCTCATTTTTTCTAATTCACCAGTTTCCACTACTGATCATGGAAATTTCTTGAAAACACAAGGCAATAAAATTTTCTTCTTCTGATGGATACAGGATAGGCAAACAAAATCATCCGGCAAGTTTTCGTAAACAAAAATATTTGTTTCTATGAAAATCAATTTGATCGTCCTCCCATTTTTTCCAACCCACCAATTTCCACTGGTGATCATGGAAATTTCTTGAAAACACAAGGCAATAAAATTTTCTTCTTATGTATACAGGATATGCAAACAAAATCATCCGGCAAGGTTTCCTGTGATGTGATGTGTGATGTGATATGAAGCCACCATCAGCTCAGAGTTTTTCCAGTGTATGCGGGTAGACTTATCGTAGCTCCGAAATGGTTTATCATTTAACCTTCATATTACCGCTGTTTCTGAAGAGGGTACAAAAGGGCTTGGGCGGGCCCGTAAGCAGAGACACTTACGCGCATCCCGCGGGATGAAAAGATCCTCTTCCAACAATAATATCCAGCCAAAGGGTAAAGAATTTCGCTATACGTGCTTGAACCCACCTGATGGATCATTTGTAGAAGGGTGCGTCAAACTTCTATCGAACCTTCTGAAGTTTCCTTCAAGTGACTCAGGCTGGCTACCCACGTTCCTTCGTCCAGTCCTCAATTTGTATGATACCCTGATGCTCCCATCCCCTATGCGATTTCATTTGTTTTGTAATGTCAATATATCATATAATATAAAATAATGCAGTCCATACTTATCTAACGATTTTATATGATATAGTACAATGTAATGGGTATATTCAATGTAAACATAACATAAAATGTAGTTTAGATCAAATAGAATGGTAATAATGAATGTTTTGAGGTGATGTGTTCCGCCTTGAAAATTGAAAAATGCTTAACCTAATCCAAATACTACATACGAAACAATTGTAATCAAATGGAGTATGTAATGAATATAATATGTACATCTTAAAAAATAATTATTGTGGTCCGAAAATGAAGTGCATAAATATAATACATACAATAAAATAATAAATAAATTCCAAATATAAAAATTATGGCATATAAATATCATACATATAAAAGATGTGGCAAATTCTAATGACGCCAAACACTTAATATCTCTTCCAATCTAGGAATTACAAGGTATATGAGACTCTTAGGTGTAATGCGGCAGTGTCGTTATATAACAAAATCAATATTGGCAATAATTCGTCGGCGTTAAGTCAGACTGGACTAAGTGTTAATATATTAATTTCGAGAAATAGGAGTTTTACGTTATGATTGGAAATTAAGTTTTGCCATTATTATTGTTTATTGTTATATATTTAAAATCTGGTAAGAGTAGCTGAAGAAATTCTTTATCCAGTGCTATCATTATCTCATTTTTTATGTTTTGCGACTTAGTCCGGTCTGACTTAACACCGACCAATTGTTATTCATCTGAGTAATATAACGAATATGAAATATACATCGCATGTAATAAATATGACGAATATGATTAATGTATACTGAATGCCAAGGAAATTTAATCTTCATTGCATTTAATGTTTACGGATGACCAGAAATGAAACAAAAATATCTCCATTCAATACAAAATTGGTTATTTCCTTCAGTGATTGGTAATCCTTACGGCAGTTCATAATAGATTCCTTAAACTGTTAGGTTATCGTACATCCCTCCCTACCCAGTAGTAATTTGCATATACAAATAAGTATTAATAAATATAGTGAATGTAAGGAAAATAATATTTGAAGCGTATATAACAGATATAATAAATATGACAAATATAGATACTATAAAACGTGAAACAAAATAAATAAAATTTGTTAAATATAATGGATTGATGAGAATAAGGCATAGAGCTAAATTAATTAATAAATATAGTGAATATAATATGCAAATTCATGAGGCACAAAAATGCAAAATGTTTATGTTTCACTTGTTGAGTTCAGTCAATCAAATAAATGTACTAATTATGAGGCACGTAAAGCACATAGCTATATTAGGTGTATAATAAAATATTATAAATATCATAATGCGCACATTCACCCTAATTGACTGTAAACAATGTGCACACTAAATTATAAATAAATAATGTTTCACGTGGGATATAATATATCGAATGCATACAATGAACATAATGACTGCAGTACATATAAAGCATATAATGATGCTCACTACATGCACCCAACACACCACACCCCACGTCGCCACATACCATTTGCATGCTTCTATGCCTTCAAATTTGTGCAGCAAACTTATTGAACATCAGTTATCGGCCGTTGTTTCGGTAGATGAAAAAAAAAACAACGCTCTAGAATTATAGAAAAAATGGGGCAATAAGTATTTAAATAATTAACAATTAAGAGCTAGTAAGGTATCCGTGGACATTGGTTTCCCCTAAAACAAATAAATAAAAAAGGCAACGAACAACACCTCTTATCTCACGATCAAACACAGCTGACCCACAAAAATCTCACAACTACCCCTAACACAATTACACTTCTACATCGTTTTACATTTCTTATAAAAGAAATGTATAGAATTCGCTCAAACTTTCAAGATTTTTTCCGAGGCCCGGAGGGCCGAGTCTTCTATACCAATCGACTCAGCTCGACGATTTGGGACAATGTCTGTGTGTGTGTGTGTGTGTCTGTGTGTGTGTGTGTATGTAACGGACAAATTTTCATTCGTGTTTCTCAGCAATGGCTGAACCGATCTTATCCAAACCAATTTTAAATGAAAGAACTAAAAAACAGTATGAACGCTATTAATTAGTTTTTGATTCTGATGTTTAGTTTCCAAGATATGAATGTTTGAATGCGTAAAAATGGCGTTTTTTGCAGTTTTTTTGAATTATCTGCCGAAATTGACAATATAGATTAACAATTTATATGTTTTTAGACAGGTTCAACGAATACCTTTCGAACAAGCTATAGATTGTTGAAATCGGACTATTATCAAAAGAGATATTTAACATTAAATGCGGACGAAAGATTTTTATCATTTCCCATAGCCAGAAATATGACCAAAAACATGTAATCTATTATTAACGCCAAAACGGCTTATTTTAGGTCAATAGTATCTTCGGAGAATTTAATGGAGGCAATATGACCTTTCTTTTGGTATTGTGCTTTTGCTGATTAATCCCCCTATGAGTGAGATATTTTCACAAATTTTCTTGGAAGTGATTATATCGAAATGATGCCTTCAGCAAATTTGTAGCTCTTACTTTTGCGAATAACTTTACTGAAGACTTCAAATATGTATTTTGAATATTTTAAAAGTTATGGCTTGTTGTTTGTGGATTACTCTTTTTCGCCTATCTATTGTTCAATATAGTAGTGGGAAAGGGCGTTCGCTGGAGTATTGTATTAATCTTCGTAGTGTTGAGTGCAATTTCATTCCTCAGCTCGTCCAGCACCTTGTTCTGCTCATCAACCATTGACTGCATTGCATTGTTCGTGGATGAAATTACTTGACGAAAACAAGTGTTTGCCATCATTTTCGTACAAGCTTTGCACATCCAAAACAATTGTGAGCACCCAGATACAGTGTCACGAATTTCCGCTGACTGGTGAGCACATTTGAGGTGGAAAGATGATTTACAAAAGCCGTTGCAAACTATTTCGTCGGCCTTGTCAAGACTGCGAGTACAAACATAACAAACAGGCTACATTGCTTTTTTTCCGTACGACCTCAACACGAAGCGAATGCGGTGCAGTTTTTTGGAGATTTTCCGATATAATTTGACAAACAACGTTGAACTCCGAGTCACACCGATGCAGTGATGAAAAATACGTCAGATATGTAGTAATCCACAACGAATAAATCCGAAAAAAACGATCAAAACACAATATTAGCACAGAGAGATAAAAACAACTAATCGACTTGTCTAACCTTGTTG
Organism: Topomyia yanbarensis; assembly: GCF_030247195.1. Taxonomy (NCBI): domain Eukaryota; kingdom Metazoa; phylum Arthropoda; class Insecta; order Diptera; family Culicidae; genus Topomyia; species Topomyia yanbarensis. The sequence continues at coordinate 114,133,154 of NC_080670.1, forward strand.
TCAGGAATTGCGAATAGAGCATTAGCGAAAATTCCTTTGTATGTCTATTTTATGGGCCATTTTTTTGCTTTCCCATTGATTTGGTTTGAGATTTCTAGCACTGATGTTGTCCTATGCTGATTTGAGCGATTCTCTCAGTCCTGCCACTATCCCATGTAGAAAGTGTAATCAAAAACGCTTTTAATCCACCTAACAGTGTGATGAGACATTTCTTATAGCTCTTATCACTCTCTTCGGATATTATATCGTTTGAGACCATTTAGAACTTGATGCTTCGCGATGTTTTTGATAACACATACTACATGGGATAGTGGCAGGACTCAGAGAATCGCTCAAATCAGCATAGGACAACATCAGTGCTAGAAATCTCAAACCAAATCAATGGGGAAGCGAAAAAAATGGCCCATAAAATAGACATACCAACGAATTATTGTTAATGCTCTGTTAATAAAAGTCAGTTGTGTGTATTCCCTCCGACCGGTTGTTTGTCAGCTGAGCTGCTTTCGCTTTTTCGTGGAAAATAGTCGCGCGATCGATTTCCATATCGTATTTTGCTGCCATTCGCTTTTATCAGTTATAGTGCACTGTTTTCGGATCGTACATTTTACATCGCTGATGATATTATAGATAAAAAGCCGATTTTTCACCCGATTAAACGAACTATCCGTTTGTTCTATCTTTTGGTGCTACCGCTTTTATACAGTCGTTATTCTTCATCATACCAGCTGTATCGAACAAGAGAAAGTCGTGCTGATTGAAGATGTTTTGCTGCGAATGTGCCTTGCCTATCATGCCTGGAGGGGTAACCATTTCTTGTGATGGATTTTGTCAGGATAATTATCATGCAGAATGTGCTGTGCTGTCTACTGCAGAGGTCACCTGCTGCAACAGGTACAAGAATATCTGGTGGATGTGTACCCCGTGTACGACGATCATGGACGGCGTTCGCAAGATGTAGGCTTTTCGAGATAAACGCGAGGCGATCACCGATGCTACTTCATTTACCCCTGCTCATGCGGCTACTGTTGCTGTCGATGTGAATACTGAGTGAATCAATTACCGAAATGGCTGAATCTCGTTTTCTTTGGCGGAAACAAGTTCACCTCTAGCTCAATCAATCCCGCAAATGTCGTCCACTCGATTGAAACAAGGGTGTAGGGTTGCTGGTTCTTTGGAGTCAAGTAATTCTACAAATCTTTGTTGGCTATTCTTTACGCGTGTCAAGAACACAGTGAGTGAGAAAGATATTGCTACTCTGGTCGCAGAATCACTCGGAACTAATGCTGCAATTGTGAAGAAGCTCGTACCTGAATGGAAGGACGAGTCATTAATGCCGTTCATTTCATTCAAAGTAGGAATTGACGCAAGGCGAAGAAAAATAGCATTATCTCCATCAACATGGCCATTAGGACTCTGTTTCCGACAATTTCACGAAAAGTTTGACATTTGGGAGCCCCCACAGCGCTGAATTTGTAATTAAATTTTGTTTGGAATACTGTATTGTTACCTTTGCTTGTTGCTCGATTGTCTGTGTTGCTGTACATGTTAAATAATTTTAAGTAACAGTCTGTATGGCAGAATTAGCCAAAGACGAAGGAATAAATAAATAATATATCTAAATTGTGGTGGGAAAACTGAATTTTCCTAAAGGGGTTATATATTGTACTGAGCCAAAGAAATCGAAATTTTTTTTTGAATCGATTTGAAGTTTATACTTTACTTAAATTTCCAACGCGACTGAGAACTAAGAAATCAACGCTTTTTCTTGAAAAAAGCGATACTAGTAGTGACACCATTCAAATAAAATCAACAGTGAATATTTCCAGTCTTGGTTTTATTTCCCATTTAAGAACTATTGTGTTTTTTACAACTTAGATTGCATGATGCAGTGATCGAAATCCAAAACTTCATGAAGTATTTGAAATTATTAAAATAAAATTTGTGTTTGCTATTAAAATTGACAAAATGATAGTATCGCCCCTTTGGCGATTGTTTACTTTTTCGGTCCCACCTATCAGCATTAAAGTATCGCCCTTGCGTTTTTTTACAATACCAATTTTATAATTGGTGGGGGTTTGGTAAAAATCGATCTTACTGCCCAAACGGCATAATTCCGAAACCGTAATTTTGGAAGTTTTAAAATTATGCAGAATTAATTTTTCAGAAAATAGTAACAGAGTTCGTGTCTTTAGCGAATTTGTTGAGACTTTATTGTAGTCATGAATATTAACCTGAGAAAATTCACCATAAATACTTCTTGGACGATATACCGTCAAAATTATTTTGTCAAATGATGCGCTGTTTATCGTTTGTAAAACTCATTAAAGATACTAAACCTCTGAAATTGGCGGTTTCAAAATGATGCTATCTTGACCTTAAATTACTGTTTTTAAACATTTGACTTATACATATAATTGGTCATACAACAAAAATCAAATGCTCATCAAAATCGATCAGAACCTTTTTCATAAATTTCTCTCTACATTTGGAAAGTGTTATCCTCATTATTAATCATATTACGTTTTCGTCTCAACTCGACGCATTCCCAAGATAAAAACCTGTTTTAATCCACCTAGTGGTGCAATTGTGCTTTTCTCATTTGTCCAGACTACGATTCCATGGCTGGTTATGTTCAATACAATGGTGGAAATGAATATTACATGTTCAGTACGATTTACACATACATACAATGGATCGACAGCCACGATCTTGAGATACTATGTGATACTGAAACATCGCTTGAAACCGGCGGCAGATCATGGAGAAAGATCCGGGAGGTCCAGGTCCTGCCGAAAAATTTTCAACTAAGAAATTTTAAACTAGTTTTAATTTTAAAGTAGCAACCCCTCACTGCATACTCCCTCCGGGCCGGTATGATTGACGATTTTTAGAGTGATTGCATAACCTTTCTATATGAGAAAGGCAAAAATGTACCAAAGTCCAAAAAAGTCAATTTTTGTCAAACATCTCAATGTTTCATGCATTTTAAAGTCATTTGGCATCAAAAATACAAATTTGATTTTGAAAAATTTTCAACTCCGGTTTATATGGGAATTTGCTGTGTGATTGCACTCTTCAACTCGTAACTCCGGAACCGGAAGTCCAATCAATAAAAAATTCAATAGCAGCCGATGGGAAGGTTGTACCTTTCATTTGAGACTAACTTTGTGCAAATCGGTCCAGCCATCTCTGAGAAACAGAGGTCACATTTTTTCCACATTCACACATACACACACATACATACACACACAGACATTTTCCGATCTCGACGAACTCAGTCGATTGGCATATGACACTCGGCCCTCCGGGTCGGGATTAGATTGACGAATTTTAGAGTGAATGAGAAAGGCAAAAACATTTTTAGCCAATGTTGAAAGTTATGCATTTTTTTGGTGAGCAGTTCTATGTTTCATAGACATTAAATCAATTTTAACTTCGCTTCCTATTAAATAAAGACCCTTATTACAGTACATCTCTACAAAAACGAGATCAATTTGAAAATAAATCTGAGGATTATGATTGATTACAGAACTCTGGAATTTTCTATTGGAATGTTTTCAGGCAGGAATTTGATATTGATGCAATTAGACAACTGTGAAATCAAGACCAATAGATCAGTTACATATCAGGAACCATTCCGACAATTTATCAAAAGTCCTCATGATCTGCATCAATAAATTTTCAACTTCAATCAATTTTTTTTTTGGTTGTGGTGGTGGGGGGTGTGGGGGGGGTTGTATTGTGTTAAACCCCAAAACCTTCTCTTGGCTACGCCGTTGCTCGGAATTATTTATTTCGCTTTTCATTTTCCGATATGTTTCAGATCGAATTGCAGTCAGAAGGTTCGCACAAATGAACATTTTTGTACTGATAAGTTAACAAGTTCCGTCCAGACAACTTGGAAGTGTTCGGTGATTATTTCTAGCGGTTGTAGATAGTAAAATGAAATACAAAATTCGTTTTATCGAAATAATGTTTAGCTTATTTCAATGGATTATTACTATATTGAACAATAGATAGGCGACAAAGAGTAATCAACAAACAACAAGCCATAACTTTTAAAGTATTCAAAATAGATATTTAAAGTTTTTAGTAAAGTTATTCGCAAAAGTAAGAGCTACAAATTTGCTGAAGACATCATTTCGATATAATCACATCCAAGAAAATTTGTGAAAATATCTCACTCATAGGGGGATTAATCAGCAAAAGCACAATACCAAAAGAAAGGGCATATTACCTCCATTAAATTCTCCAAAGATACTATTGACCTAAAATAAGCCGTTTTGGCGTTAATAATAGATTACATGTTTTTGGTCATATTTCTGGCAATGGGAAATGATAAAAATCTTTCGTCCGCATTTAATGTTTAATATCTCTTATGATAATAGTCTGATTTCAACAATCTATAGCTTGTTCGAAAGGTATTCGTTAAAGCTGTCTAAAAACATATAAATTGTTAATCTATGTTGTCAATTTCGGCAGATTATCCAAAAAAAACTGCAAAAAACGCCATTTTTACGCATTCAAACATTCATATTTTGGAAACTAAACATCAGAATCAAAAACAAATTAATGGCGTTCATACTGTTTTTTAGTTCTTTTATTTAAAATTGGTTTGGATAAGATCGGTTCAGCCATTGCTGAGAAACACGAATGAGAATTTGTCCGCTACATACACACACACACAGACACACACACAGACATTGTCCCAAATCGTCGAGCTGAGTCGATTGGTATATAAGACTCGGCCCTCCGGGCCTCGGAAAAAATCTTGAAAGTTTGAGCGAATTCTATACATTTCTTTTATAAGAAATGTAAAACATCGCGAAGCATCAAGTTCTAAATGTTCTCAAACGATATAATATCCGAAGAGAGTGATAGAGTTATAAGAAATGTCTCATCACACTGTTAGGTGGATTAAAAGCGTTTTTTCTCCAAATATGACAATCAATCATCCCTCGAGAGGTTCTTAATCATGAACCAAATACCCTGTATGTGCAAAGTGCAATAAGAATGTAATAGATATTTTAACAAATATTTTGAATATAACTTGAGATTGGATAAATGAATAAGGCACAATTACACCATTTGGTGGATTAAAACAGGTTTTTTTATATTGATTTTCTATATTTTATCAGTTTACTCGAAATTTTATTCATGCAGGACTAGAAACTGCAAACTAATGTACGAGGTGTGCAAGCTAATGAAGGATCCGACAGTGTTATGTGGTTCCATTTTTGGCACGGTTCCGGTTTTGGCAGCTGAAAAAATTAAATTGTTGCCAAAAACGGAATCCTACTCTATAATCCCTTTCTCCTCCCACTGCATTCCAAAATATGTTAACACGAAGACAACATTTAATTCATGCTGATTTTTCCACTTAAATATTATATTTTTTGTTCCAAGGACGTCATCGTCAACATGTTGTTCATCAGGTTCGTGGCAGTCGTGCCTATGTAAATATGTGCGAAGTGTAATAAGAATGTAATAGACATTTTCACAATTAGATTGAGTATAACTTTCTATTGGATAAATTATTGGCACTATTACACTGTGACGAAGAAGGCTTGCGAATCCAGGCAGCGTATCCTGAAGATGATCGGTGCCAAGTTACCTCGTCGTCATCGTGCGTCTCTACTACAAATCGGATCAGCAATTGTTACCTCTCGACTGCTCTACGGCATGGGGCTTGTAAGCAGAGGAGAAAATACAGTCATCCAAATTCTCGCCCCTGCCTACAACATCATGATAAGGTTCGCATCTGGAGCATATGTCACGAGCCCAATCCTAGCCATTATGGCTGAAGCAGGTACTTTGCGTTCGATCTAATCGTTCTCCTAACAATTGCACGATTAGCAATCCGCATGATGGAAAAAAGCAAGGATAACGCTGATCTTCCCCTTAGTGCATCGAGCTTCCGCTCGTTTGACAAAGGTGGCGCCTCCAAATACTTGCTCTCGTACGCGGTTAACTACTCGGAAGTGATACGAAGCCAAACCCCAGATCGTGTGGGAAGTCAAGAAACGCGTAAAAGTCGGAGATCCTTCTGAAATTGTTCGTCCAGTCGTTCAGGAATACTAACAGAACGTTTTAGCCGTTCAACAGTCGTGTACATAGATGCCTCGAAAGACGATATCGCTGTCGGCGCAGGAGTTTTCGGAGAACACTTCCAACAATCGGTTGGCCTTCCGCCGTAATGCAGTGTCCTCTCCGCCGAGGTTTTCGCAATAGGAACAGCGCTAATTGCGTACCACACGTCAAGAGATCTGCTAATAATGTCAGATTCGGCTAGCTGTCTATCAACAATCGAAGCTGGCACATCCCAGCACCCGTGGATCCAGGAGATTGAGAATATGCTTCGAAACCGTCCAATTAAGCTGTGCTGGATTCCGGGCCACGCTGCACAGTGGGACCAATCCAAAAAAGATGGGACATATTTGAGGCCTTAGATGCCATTTTTTTGTAGGTTATGTTCAAAATATTTTCTTGCAACTTTTTAAAAAGAAACTTTTTTGGTTGGACTAAAGTAGAGTATCCGAGCAAAAAAAAGTTTTCAAGAAATTTTTTTAGAGGGTCTATGTCTTCGACAAAGTTGTAGAACATTATGTTTTGAATGACTTTTTCTAAGATACCACAGACATCAGACCTCATTTTTGAATCAAAATGGTTGTTTTTTTGTAAACATGACTAAAAATCAGTTTTTCGACTTTTTCATGCTAAAAACTTCAACTGATTGATTTAATACTTTCTATAAACTTGCTGGTATCACTAAAATACAACTTTTTGTTGAAGGAACTAGTAACGTAAAATCAATTTTTTGGCTTCTAAAACTATTTTTCATATAAATTTGCTGTATTTTCATCAAAGATTTTTGTTTTTTTGTGCAGCCAAACTTTGGCTATTCCGATACTATATTATTCCTAGAATACATTTAATATTACATGGAAACAGGATATAGTTGGACGCTTTGTTTGGGTTACCATTCATGTACGACGGTTTATAACATAAAATGTGATTATATTATTTTTAATTTATATACATCATTAGCTATTCCCAAAATCTTATAATACACACGCCCCGATCAGAATGAAATAACAAGATTATAACAGAATACAATTTTTGTAAAATATTGTGTTATAAATTTGGTCTCGTTAGTAGTTAAAATAACAGAAAATTGTAACAAGTAGCAACGAAAGATATTGTTTTGAAATCTTTTTGTTATGTGTTTCTGATCGGAGCACCTACCAGCATATAGAACATATTGAGATAACGAATTACGGTTACAATATGGAAAAGTGAAAAAAATATAAATTTTGAAGTTAAACTGCCAAAGAACAACGATTGCGGCTAAAAAAATAAATCTACAGTATGTACATGGTATTTTCACCAAAATTGTTCCAAACACAATATTTGGCAACTTTGCTGAAGATCTGAACCATTTAAACAAACTTTGATTTTTTTAGTCCGGGATTTCTACTGTAGTTTAACCAATAAGGTTAGTTCCACAAATTCATAAAAGTTGAACAATACCTATTTGAGGCTTAAGATATTATAGAACCTTGGCGTCTTTGGAAAAAAACATTCACAATATAATTCAAACATTTCGAGTTTTTTAGATGGTTGAGGATTTCAGCAAAGTTGTATAATGTTCAATTTCGAATATTTTTGTTGAAAGTACCTTACACATACTGACGATTTATTTTTTAAGCCGAAATCGTTGTTCTTTGGTAGTTTCATGATAAAATTTGTATTTTTCTTAACTTTTACATGTTGTAACCGCAATTGATCAACTCAATATGTTCTGCATGCTTGTAAGTGCGTGTAAAATATAAGATTTTGGGAATAGCTAATAATGTATATAAACTAAAAATAATATAAGCACATTTTATGTTATAAACTGTCGTACATGAATGGTCACCCACGCAATGCGTCAAACTATATCCTGTTTACATGTAATATTAAATGTATTCTAGGAATAATGGAGTATCGGAATAGACAAAGTTTGGCTGCCCAAAAGTGCCCAAAGAACAGAAATCTTTGATGAAAATAGAACAAATTTATATGAAAAATAGTTTTAGAAGCCAAAAAAATTATTTTACGTTGCTAGTTCCTTCAACCAAAAGTTGTATTTTAGTGATACCTGCAAGTTTGTAGAACATAGTGAATTAATCAATTGAGGTTTTTAGCATGAAAAAGTCGAAAAACTGATTTTTAGTCATATTTACAAAAAATAACGTGAAATAAAATTTAACACGGTGAAGTGAACTGACCGCGAGAGCTCGGCTGATCAGCGAGTGCTTAGCCGACTCCGAATTGGACATACCCGACTAACGCACGAGTTCCTGTTGTAGAAAGAAGCCCCACCAATCTGCGAATGCTGCGGGGTAACTGTTTAGGGTTCGCAGTACCGACTCTTTTTGGCGAAAACCGGTACTACGGTACTGAAGCCCTCAGTACCTGTAGTACCGGTAAAGTACCGGTACTCGAATATTTTTTTAAAAAATTCGAAAAAAGCTTCAAACTGCTGATCTTATTCTCAGATGATTGATTTGCGCTGATCAAAAAACATGTTTATTGTTTTTAATTGCTTCGGAATGGCAAGACTCATTTCACAGAAGATATTTTTCGTATAGAGCACCTTCTTTTATTTCGAAATCTAGGCCACTTTGAAATCAATAACTGCTAAGTGGTGCGACTTTCGTCGACTTGAACAGATGGTAAATGTATGAAACCCTATTAACAACAGTAAATCAAAGCGAGAATGGCAGTAAATCCGAGCAGGTTAATCGTATATCCTCTCTTGCTTTTCTGAAAATTGGTTTCGAACTTTATGTCGTTTGCCTACTATTCTCTAATGCATATCAAGGCTCCTTGCTTTCCTGTAAACTATGGAGTTTTGCTGAATTTTCAGATCACCAATAATTAAAAATCGCCCCATTCGAAGCAGTTCACCAAGTCTAAAACTGTTAGCTGCTAAATCGCTGTTCGTTCTTTTATAGATAAGTGAATAATGGAAACCAATCAGAATGTCACTAATAAAACTTTAACTTACAGAATTATTATGATGATGGCCCCACTTCATTCCCACACAAAGATGATATCTCAACGATTTATCTAGAACGAAAACTGATATTATTAAACGTTATCTAGCAGACCGATATTTTGAACCAGATCCCCCTGCAGAGTTAACATATTTGTCATAAAAAATTGTATAGTACCGAAAATACCGGTACTGGTTTTTGTTCAGTACCGGTATTGCGGTACCAAAAATGGGTCGGTATTCCCGGGATTTTCGGTACCGGTATTACCGGTACCACAACCCTAGTTACTGTTGACGTCCGTCATGTGATCTTCCACTGCGACGAAGCCAAAAAAAAGAACGACATTGATTC
>NC_080670.1:114150545-114235780 GCF_030247195.1 Topomyia yanbarensis
GCAGATTGATTTAATTCAATATTACAATAACAATTATCTGATACGTAGATTGATAACCTGTTGTTGTAAACATCATGAGGACTTTTGATAAATTGTCGGAATGGGGTCCCGATATGTAACTGATCTATTGGTCTTGATTTCACAGTTGTCTAATTGCATCAATATCAAATTCCTGCCTGAAAACATTCCAATAGAAAATTCCAGAGTTCTGTAATCAATCATAATCCTCAGATTTATTTCCAAATTGATCTCGTTTTTGTAGAGATGTACTGTAATAAGGGTCTTTATTTAATAGAAAGCGAAGTTAAAATTGATTTAATGTCTACGAAACATAGAACTGCTCACCAAAAAATGCATAACTTTCTACATTTGCTAAAAATGTTTTTGCCTTTCTCATTCACTCTAAAATTCGTCAATCTAATCACGACCCGGAGGGCCGAGTGTCATATGCCAATCGACTCAGTTCGTCGAGATAGGAAAATGTCTGTGTGTATGTATGTGTGTGTATGTGGAAAAATGTGACCTCTGTTTCTCAGAGATGGCTGAACCGATTTGCACAAAGTTATTCTCAAATGAAAGGTACAACCTTCCCATCGGCTGCTATTGAATTTTTTATTGATTGGACTTCCGGTTGCGGAGTTACGAGTTGAAGAGTGCAATCACACAGCAAATTCCCATATAAACTGAAATGAAAAATTTTCAAAATCAAATTTGTATTTTTGATGCCAAATGACTTTAAAATGCATGAAACATTGAGATGTTTGACAAAAATTGACTTTTTTGGACTTTGGTACATTTTTGTCTTTCTCATATAGAAAGGTTATGCAATCACTCTAAAAATCGTCAATCATACCGACCGAAGGGAGTATGCAGTGAGGGGTTGCTACTTTAAAATTAAAACTAGTTTAAAATTTCTTAACAAGTTGAAAATTTTCGGCAGGACCTGGACCTCCCGGATCTTTCTCCATGATCCGCCGCTGGTTTCAAGCGATGTTTCAGTATCACATAGTATCTCAAGATCGTGGCTGTCGATCCGTTGTATGTATGTGCAAATCGTACTGAACATGTAATATTCATTTCCACCATTATATTGAACATAACCAGCCATGGAATCGTAGTCTGGACAAATGAGAAAAGCACAATTGCACCACTAGGTGGATTAAAACATGTTTTTATTTTGGGAATGCGTCGAGTTCAGACGAAAACGTAATATGATTAATAATGAGGATAACACTTTCCGAATGTAAAGAGAAATTTATGAAACATGACGATTTCCATTCGACTCTAGCAGGTTCTGATCGCATTTGAGCATTTGATTTTTGTTGTATGACCAATTATATGTATAGGTCAAATGTTTAAAAACAGTAATTTAAGGTCAAGATAGCATTATTTTGAAACCGCCAATTTCTGAGGTTTAGTATCTTCAATGAGTTTTACAAACGTTAAACAGCGTATCATTTGATAAAATAATTTTGACGGTATATCGTCCAAGAAGTATTTATGGTGAATTTTCTCAGGTTAATATTCATGACTACAATAAAGTCTCAACAAATTCGCTAAAGACACGAACTCTGTTACTATTTTCTGAAAAATTAATTCTGCATAATTTTAAAACTTCAAAAATTACGGTTTCGGAATTATGCCGTTTGGACAGTAAGATCGATTTTCACCAAACCCCCACCAAACCGAATTTCTGGCTACGCCGCTGACTTCAAGTAAGTAGAAACAAAGTCGTTCTACACTCGTTCACAAGAAACTTCTTCGAATACTGAATATCTATTATAATACATTGAAACCCCGATTTTATCAGCCAAATATGAACATATGTTTGATGGGCTCTAGCAGACGAACAAGACTGAATTCGAGTAAATCCTTTCTTGCGCATGTTTTACTTATCATGAAGATGGAAATATGTAAAAATAAAAATTTCATCGTAATCAGAAATAGTTATCAGACTACGTCAAGGGACGGGAAGAATATTTTAACAGCTTCAGTTTATTATAGAGAGAAAAAAAAAGTCCGATTTAGTCAATGTCCCCATTTTGTCAGCCTAAAATACACCATGAGACTGATAAAAATGCATCGAACTACAACATTTTTTAGGTAGCTTTCAAGGGGTTATTTTATTGACTTCTTCCAAAATTTGGCGAACCTATTCCAATTCGTATACCAATTAATTGGTATACTTAAGGGTTTATATGTTGCAGATAGAGAAAATACTGAAATTTTCAGCTTTTTTCCTACACAATATCACGAAAGCTTAATAAACAATTTTTCCTAATAAGTTTGCGAAAATTATAAACTATTTAAATTTTTAAATAGTTTTATTTTTAATTTAACCGTGATTTTTTAATAAATAGTGACCATCGCTTCACAACGTAGTCTATTTTTCATGGCTTGTTTCACGATCTCTCGAATTGCTGAACTGAAAATTATGGAATAGAAATTTTTAGTATTTTTTACAGATTTAACTCGCCGCGCGGATAGCTCTGAATAAAACCCGCTGGTGCCCTAAGCCGATTTCGCTACATTTTCAGAGCACTGTGCACCCAGCGCATTAACGCAAGTGACGGAAGGTTATCGAAAAATTTCGTGAAAATGAAAATTCCAGTAATGATGATGATTTTCCCAAACGGTTCATTTTCGAGAGGTTTTTATTTGTTCTTTGGCATTAGGATTAGCGATAATAATTCAAATCAAGGATACTACTGGGAGGTAACCATTAGAAAAAGTCGATGTCGAAGTAAAATTTGGAACTATGCACGCATGCACTTCAGATATCAGGAGCTGCGTTTCTATTTCAGCGCTTTTTTTGTGAAAAGGGCGATAGTTTGTAACCCGTCAGGGTAACAATTTAGCACTGGGTGGAAATATACCCTTTCGTGCGTACTCTCTCCGTAGAGTGTATTGTTTACGAAAATTTATGCTCACCGCTGTTTTGTACCGTTCACACTAAAGTTGTAAATTTTTGTTCATTTTCTCGTTTGTGAACGGTTTTGTTTGTGCAGATAGGTGTAGTAATTTTTGTTGAACATTTGTATATAAGAAACATAGGGTTTAGATAGGTCTCCGCTCTCCTCTCGCTGTAAAAGTGATTGCTAATTATGCTGTACCATGGCAATGACAGCTATGCGGCGGTGTATTTTTGGTGGTTGTTTGGTGGAGTGAAAAAGGCGGACATCGAGATAAGGCAGAAAGTGACGAACCACGGCAGTGAACAGACGCCCAAATATTCGATATTTTTTTCGGGACAGTTACCCGCCACTAGTGCCAGTGAGGTAGAGTGCGCGCGTGCGACGGCAATTTAATCCGTCGAAGAGTGCCGGCCCGTGGTTCGGGCACACGTAAACGCGGTGTCGATTCGCCATTAAGGGGTAAGCTAAACGTCAAGGAGTGTTTTCGCTACCCCGGCTAAACATTAAGGAATCGTATAACCGACCGTTCTCACTGTGGAGGATCAGTCGAACGAGCCTAGCTCTCCTCCACAGTTAATCGCCAAGGAGAACGAAGCAGGGCGGACAAAGGTTCCCCCTGGGAAGTGCACTGCGATGACTTCTGGGATCACTTGCGGCGAGCAAGTCGATCCGGCGATAGTTCGCCATCGTCGCTAGGGAGGTTCCAACAAAGGAGCAAAGCTCACCTCCCTAGCTAAAAGTCAAGGACCGCGGCCGGAGCAGCCAACGATCAAAGGAGAACGCGGCCGTTGTTGTCCCGGCCGGTCGGAAGAAACCGCGAGCCTTTCCGCCAGCAGTAGCAGATCACCAGCAGCAGCAGCAGTTGAGAGAGTAGCGGGAATAAAAGTCGGTAAATTTTATAATTTATTGTTTGTTTACTTTTTTTTGTTGTGTTACGAAATCCGAAAGTCTTGGTAGAAGCACCTAGGCCGCCCTGAAAAGAAGGGTCCGCAGGACAAACAAGAACCCGAGTAGTGGGCAAACCCCTACTTACATTTGGCGCACAGCGCAAAACACACTGAAAAAATATTTTCCTATTTTGGAAAATATTTTTTTCTTCCGGAGTGTAGGGTGCTTCTACTAAAATCGAGGATTTTCGTAGAACAGTGGTGAGGTTTCTTCCGCAATATTGTTCCGCGGTCGTAATATTTATTTATTTACATTTTTTGGTATATTTATTTGATTTTTTGTATTTTCCTTTTTGTCCGAATTTGTGGATTGCGTTGTTTGTGTATGGTCTGTCGGACGAGTTGTTTGAAGGTTATCGTCATTCATTTGGTCGTGGTGGCTAATTGCCTTGAATTCTCAATTCGATTTGATACATTTTTGGTACAATTTGATTTCCTGAAATTTTAAGGGAATCGTTAGAGGGCGAAAAATCGGAAATAATACCGTGTCAGTACTTACATGCTTTGTGTCTTGGTGATTTCTTCCAATATAGCGCGATTCGACAATTGCGACAGCAATCCGACGATAATAAAGCCCTAGCGTCTCAGGGGTCTGATGCTTTTTCAAAAGCTACCGAAACGCTAATGGGCGGGATTGCTTCAGTGACAACAATTTCGTCAGTTTTGAGAAAGACGGTTCAAGAAGTTGTCTCACTTCGTGAATCCGTGAATGAACTTCGGGCACTAGTACATCAGAAGGAAAGTGCTTCCGAGAAGGATCTGCAGACCGATCTGGAAGATTTGCGTTTGATGGACGTATCCGATTCACTTGATGTACCAGATATTCCTCGCTCAACACTGGCGCCCCGATCAATTTGTATTGAGGGGAGGATTCTCGGGTCAACAAAATATATGTCCATCACTTCCAATCGAGAAACCGAAACAGAATACTGGATTCACAGCCCCGTACCAAACTCAGAACCACCCTTACGTTCCTGAATGGACCGAACAGCGGGCGGGACCATCTTATCCGAACTTTTCAATATCTACCAACGCGGGAAACGGATCGATGGCAGCCCCAAGGAATTATTCGCGAAACCCGCAACGCGTCGCTGATTGGAAAATTCGGAAGTATGCTGGAACTGACGAAGGAACGGGACTAAATGAATTCTTGGACACTGTAGCGAGTTACGCTGCGTGTGAACAAATGTGCGAAGACGAACTTTTCAATTCTGCGATGTATTTGGTCACTGGCTATGCTTTGACCTGGTATCAGGCTATGCGTGCGCAAAACCGGTTGTTTAACTGGAACCATCTTGTTTGCGAGCTCAAGGTAAATTTTGTACATCCTGAACTTGATGCTACGCTCAAGATGAAGGCTCTCCAGCGCCGGCAGATGCGTAACGAATCTTTCCAGGAATATTTCCTGGAAATGGAAAAAATATTTCGTGCTATGACGGTTCCAATAGCACCGAGCGAAAAGCGCGACGTGCTGAAGCGGAACCTAAAAGCCAATTATAAACAAATGTTAATTCTAAGGCCAGTGAACACGCTCTCAGAATTGATGAGTCTTGGTAAATCGATCGACGCCTCCAAGACGCCGATTTATCAGAAAGTTTTCGGTTCTTCTCGGGAAGTTGCTGCTTATTCTGATAATCCACCACAAAACAAACAAAAACAAAATAATCAAAACCAAAAGGGAGGTGGACAGAATAACGGCAACGCAAAATCCAAAACGTTTTGGAACAAGAATGCCCAACCGGCAGTTCTTGATTCAAGCAAGCCTCCTGACAACCAGAAAAAGAAACAGCAGGGGAATCAGGATGGCAAGAATCTCGAGGGAAACAGTCAAAAACCAATCGAACCACCGCAGAAACCTATAATGTGTCTGGAGTATTTGGTGGAAAAGCATCGTCCTCCCGTGCTCGGCGTCTGCTACAATTGTGGAGACAAAGGACATGAATATGAGGAATGCCGGAAACCAAATCGGGTCTTCTGTATCGTGTGTGGTTTTAAAGGGTTTGATGTTTCTCGTTGCCCTTACTGCCTAAAAAACGGGATCAGGACCAACTGAAGTCGCAGTTGGCAGTAAAGCAGCGCTCCAAAGAACAACTCATTATTAATCCCCAGATTTATGACAGTTTTCGACCGGCTCGTGATGAGGACTATGATAATTCATTGTCTGTCGAAACCATCGTCCTTGACGACCCGTTCGATAACCGTCCAGTTGCAATTGTCGCAGTGTACGGCAAATCCTTCAAAGCCTTGCTCGACAGTGGTAGTAACGCCACGATTATAACTAAAAAGCTATACCGAAAGTTTTCGAAAAGTCCCTTGAAAAGTTTGGAACGACCATTCGAACTACGTTCTGCGATCGGTCAATCCTTACCAATCATTGGATAAGCGTATCTCCCGTATACTTTCCAAAATTTGACAAAGGTTCTATGCACTCTTGTAGTAGAGCATCTGACCGTCAATTCCATTCTAGGTATGGACTTTTGGCGCGCCTTTGGGATTTCTCCTGAGATACAAAACTGTGCTCTGTTGAACTCAGGTCAGGAATCAGAAGACGATGAAGAAGATGAAGTACCGCGTGAGTCGATACTCACTTCGGAACAGTTAGCGCGCGTAGAAGAAGTAAAGAAGTGTTTCCAGGCAGTAGAGCCGGGAAAGCTAAGCCCAACCTCATTCACAGAGCACAGGATTGTCATCAAAGATTAATTCCAAGGTGCGGCACCCGTTTGCCGATATCCTTATCACATGAGCCCAAAGAAACTGTCTAAGGTCTGGGAAGAAGTTGACCGATGGCGGTCTATGGGAATTATCGAGGAGTCTGATTCGGATTGGTCGCTTAATATTGTGGCGGTCACGAAACCAGACGACTCAATTCGCCTCTGCTTAGACGCTAGGCCTCTCAATGAGCGTACTGTACGGGATGCATACCCTCTGCCCCACCCTGGGCGAATATTGGGCGGCTTACCCAAGGCGAAGTACCTGTCTACTATAGACTTGAAGGAGGCCTTTCTCCAGGTACCCCTGGCCAAGGATGGTCGCAAATATACCGCTTTCAGTGTTCCCGGCAAGGGTATGTTCCAATTTACTCCTCTACCATTTAGTCTCGTCAACAGCCCCACTACTCTGGCGCGACTGATGGACCAGGTTCTTGGACGAGGTAAATGGGAACCTTACGTTTTCGTCTGCCTAGATGGCATCATCGTGATAAGCGAAACGTTCGAGCATCACATACAGTTGCTCAAAGCAGTGGCCGACTGTCTAGCAAGAGCCAACCTAACCATCAATTTGGAAAAATCCCGTTTTGGAGTCCCCGAACTAAAGTTTCTTGGTTATTTGTTGAATCGGGACGGACTCAAGGTCAATCCTGATAAAATTCAACCGATTCTCGACTACGAGAGACCGCTTACCGTTACGAAACTTCGTCGTTTCTTCGGTATATGCGGTTATTACCGCCGCTTCATCAATCGGTTCAGTGAGGTAACAGCTCCCTTGACCGATCTGCTCAAAACGACAACCAAGAGCTTAGATTGGAACTCCGAGGCAGAACTCGCGTTCCTTAAAATTAAGGAACTTCTAGTCACTCCTCCAGTATTAGTCCCACCAGACTTCTCCAAAGTGTTTATCCTTCAGACAGACGCTAGTGACGTAGCAGTCGCTGCTGTTCTGCTGTAGGAGTATCCCGAGGGTGAGAAAGTAGTTGCTTACTTTTCGCACAAACTGACCACTCCCCAAAGGAACTATCATGCGACTGAGAAGGAAGGTCTGGCGGTGATAATGGCGGTTGAACACTTTCGAGGTTATTTGGAAGGTTATCATTTTCGACTGGTCACTGATTCGTCAGCGATTACATGGATACTGAAGACTAAATGGAAAACCAGTTCACGTTTGAGTCATTGGAGTTTAGAATTACAACTCTACGACATGTCTATTGAGCACCGGAAAGGCAAGGACAATGTCGTTCCTGATGCGTTATCCCGGGCCGTAGCAGCCGTTTCAGCTTTGTCCACCTCAGACTGGTACTGTTCCATGAAGTCCAAAGTTATCCAAAATCCTGACGATTATGCCGACTTCAAAGTAGAAAATGATCAACTTTTCAAGTATGTCAACTCGAAAGTTGTTCCGTGCGACTCGCGGTTCAGTTGGAAACTCGTCCCAGCACCCGAGTTCCGTCAAGATTTGATCCAATGTACCCACGAGAATTTGCTTCACGTGGGATACGATAAAACGATCCACGAAGTGCAGTTACGATATTACTGGCCTCGTATGGGATCGGAAGTACGAAACTTTATTTGAGAATGTGGGACGTGCAAGGAAATCAAAGCTCCTTTCGTCCCAGTCCAGCCTGAAATGGGTCAGTCGCGTGCGACTAATGCACCATGGCGAATGGTTTCTGTGGACTATATTGGTCCTCTTCCAAAAAGCAAACGTGGCAATCAACACTTGCTTGTCGTCCTCGACGTCTTCAGAAAGTACGTCATGTTAACCCCCGTTCACAAAATCGCTAGTACATCACTCTGTACGATACTACGCGAACAGTGGTTCAATCGCCATGGTAGCCCGGAAATTCTGCTAAGCGACAATGCCTCCACTTTCACCTCGAAGGAGTTCAGTCAATTCATAAAAGAAACCAACGTCAAACATTGGCTGAGCTCCCGCTATCATTCGCAGGCTAACCCAGTGGAGCGAACAAATCGCTCGATAAACACCGCAATCCGGGCATATGCTCGAACAGAGCAGCTCAACTGGGATGTCCACATCACCGATGTGGAGCGCATCCTAAATACTACCGTTCATTCCTCCACTGGGTTTAGTCCGCATTTCATCATACACAGGTGTGAAATGGCAACTGCCGATGACTTCAGCAGGATTTCCGGTGAGGGTGACCTAGAAACAAGACACCAACAGGTAGACAAAATTCGGGAGATTGTGGTCAAAAATTTAGCAAAGACAAGCGAGGGCATTCGACACCAATACAACTTGCGACACCGCAAGTAACCTTTTCAAAACGGTCAAATGGTCTACCGTCTAAGCATGAAATTATCGAATGCACTCGAGTCTCATAATGCTAAACTTGGACCACAATACTTACCGGCAAAAATTGTCTCCAAAAGGGGTGTATCCTCCTACGAGCTGGAGGATTTAACAGGTAAAAACCTCGGCGTTTGGCCAGCAAATCTCCTTAAACCGGCATAAAAAACTTTCCCGGGCCGTCTGTGGACTGACAGTATGCTTTTATATGGATTACTCACTTGGGAGTTTTCCAAAAGCAGCCGTCAGTTCCCGACGGCAACAACACGGACTTTGGTCCGAATAAAAAAACAATAAACATTTCTCCGTCTTCTCTATTTTTATTGTGGAAGACCAACTCAGCCGCGAGAAGGTTCTTCAACACCTTCTTGCAATTTTTCAGAGCCACACTCACGCAGTGTGGTAAACAAACACTCGCACGAAATACATGCTCCGGCCTCGGTGACGACTACGGTAGGGTGGAATACTCCACTAAAAAACACTAATCTTATACCGTGCCGTTCTCCCGGGCACCGGACGCATCTAAATACACTACCTGCCGTGTTCGGCAAACAAAACAAAAAAGTTCTTTTGCGCCCCACTCGCGCAGTGAGGTAATCAAAGTATCCACTAATTTGCTTTGCCCCGGCGGTCGAGACGGTTACGGTAAAGAAAACTTTCTCACCAAACCAGTACCACTGTTTGGCAGAAACAAAACGAACCTATCGTACCGTCTTTTCACCGCCGGATGCATACACATCATTCTTCTGCCGTGTTCGGCAACATAAAATTTTTCAAAAACCCCTTTCTGTGGGGAACACTCGCACCTACGGGTGCACTAAATTATGTAAAATCTACTTGTTTGGAGCACAAAATCACTACTCCCTTTTACCATAGTGACACAAAAAAAACGCGCGGCTAATTCGCGACCGAAATAAAACACGAAATCGCGCGGAATCGGTTCAAAAATCGCGAATGAAAACAATTTGCTACCGCCGATTTTGCGTATTGTTTTGTTTTGATGATGATACCATCATCAATTTTGACATTTTCCCCGATGTTCGCACCAATGCTCTGCATCATGCAGGTGTAGCCTGATTTGGATCAGAGTGGTGTAAGTGGAAGAGCGAATGGGGTAAAACGATACCGTGTCTTCGATTTCGGGTCGATAGATACAATTTTATTTCGCATAATTTTGGGTTTGTGGTTAAATCTGGGATGGTTCGTTTGATTCCAGCGTGAATCATTTTGATCTGTTTAAATTATGCGAAAGACATTCTTTGGTCCCTCTCAAACGTTTCTTTTGCCATGTACGAAGCGTTTTGAGGCGAAAAGGGACGAATATACAAACTTTTGTCCGGAATGTCTGTGAGTGGGAGAAACGATGACGTGCTAAGCGGTATTGTATGTGTGAATGTATGTGTGCAGAATCGAACAGTGAATGAATGCATGTGTAATGGTAATGAAAGTCTAAAATTGTTTTGGGGTTAATTCGAAGTGCTTATCGGAATGTGAATGATCGAGCAGGCCAGTGATTGAGGATGAATGAATGGGATTGTATGAATATATTTGGATTGAATCCCGAACACAGGTGTGTAGTACTGGTATCGTAAGGACACGTAGACATTTCTGGACAGTCGATGAAAAAAAACTATATAATGCCGACAACCGTTCCCCTGCAAGTTGAAACATTGAAAATTGTCAATGCCACTTGCAGAATTTTGGGAGTTTCGAGTTGTTACCGATCTTGTTTTCGGATTGGATTTAGGGTTCAACCCATGGCCGAGTAGTGGCGATGGCTGATAGCCTCTCGCTTCGCGTATGCTGTCAGTATTATCAGACCAAACTTTTCACCAATGAGGACATCCGGTCGATTAATTTTTTGATGAATTTTGATAAAATGCGGAAGAAATAATTAGGTGTAGTTAGTTTTTCTTTGTTTATTTATTTATTCATTTCGTTCATAATTATTGTATCGGTGTTAGGTGTTAGTTTAGAAAAAAATTGATGTCAATTTTTTTTCCACCCAGTGTGGGCGAGATTGTAACCCGTCAGGGTAACAATTTAGCACTGGGTGGAAATGTACCCTTTCGTGCGTACTCTCTCCGTAGAGTGTATTGTTTACGAAAATTTATGCTCACCGCTGTTTTGTACCGTTCACACCAAAGTTGTAAATTTTTGTTCATTTTCTCGTTTGTGAACGGTTTTGTTTGTGCAGATAGGTGTAGTAATTTTTGTTGAACATTTGTATATAAGAAACATAGGGTTTAGGTAGGTCTCCGCTTTCCTCGTGTTTTTGGTGGTTGTTTGGTGGAGTGAAAAAGGCGGACATCGAGATAAGGCAGAAAGTGACGAACCACGGCAGTGAACAGACGCCCAAATATTCGATATTTTTTTCGGGACAGTTTCCCGCCACTAGGGCCAGTGAGGTAGAGTGCGCGCGTGCGACGGCAATTTAATCCGTCGAAGAGTGCCGGCCCGTGGTTCGGGCACACGTAAACGCGGTGTCGATTCGCCATTAAGGGGTAAGCTAAACGTCAAGGAGTGTTTTCGCTACCCCGGCTAAACATTAAGGAATCGTATAACCGACCGTTCTCACTGTGGAGGATCAGTCGAACGAGCCTAGCTCTCCTCCACAGTTAATCGCCAAGGAGAACGAAGCAGGGCGGACAAAGGTTCCCCCTGGGAAGTGCACTGCGGTGACTTCCGGGATCACTTGCGGCGAGCAAGTCGATCCGGCGATAGTTCGCCATCGTCGCTAGGGAGGTTCCAACAAAGGAGCAAAGCTCACCTCCCTAGCTAAAAGTCAAGGACCGCTGCCGGAGCAGCCAACGATCAAAGGAGAACGCGGCCGTTGTTGTCCCGGCCGGTTGGAAGAAACCGCCAGCCTTTCCGCCAGCAATAGCAGATCACCAGCAGCAGCAGCAGTTGAGAGAGTAGCGGGAATAAAAGTCGGTAAATTTTACAATTTATTGTTTGTTTACTTTTTTTGTTGTGTTACGAAATCCGAAAGTCTTGGTAGAAGCACCTAGGCCGCCCTGAAAAGAAGGGTCCGCAGGACAAACAAGAACCCGAGTAGTGGGCAAACCCCTACTTACAACTTACAAATGTAAACATAAGGCTTTTTTCATACATGCGAATGAGGGCTTTGAAGCGCAACAAATTAAACTAAAAATTTGGATTCAACGATATTGCTTTCTTAAACTACAGCAAAAAAAACAACGGGCGAAACTGTACTTTTGTTTGTTTATTTAAAGTTTCGCCCTCCGCGCTCCATGCAAACAAACAGAGCGATACTTTTTTGCTAGCAGTTTAGAGGCGAAACGGCTTTTTTCGTATTTTTAGGATTATCAGCTGTAAATAGTAACAATGATCGCTATTGAAAAAAACCCGGACGAAATCGGTGGTGTAAAAAGGTAGTTATTGTAAAAAAACGTAAGGGCGATACTTCAATGCTGATATGTGGGACCGAAAAAGTAAACAATCGCCAAAGGGGCGTCACTATCATTTTGTCAATTTCAATAGCAAAAACAAATTTTAATTTAATAATTTCACATACTTTATGAAGTTTTAGGTTTCTATCACTGAATCATGCAATCTAGGATGTAAAAAACACAATAGTTCTTAAATAGGAAATAAAACCAAGTCTGGAAATATTCACTGTTGATTTTCTTTGAATGGTATCACTGCTAGTATCGCCCTTTTCAAGAAAAAGCGTTGATTTCTGAGTTCTCAGTCGCGTTGGAAATTTGAGTAAAGTATAAACTTCCAATCCATTCAATAAAAAGAAAATTCGATTTTTTTGGCTCAGTACAATATATAACCCCTTAAGGAAAATTCAGTTTTCCCACCACAATTTAGATATTTTATTAACAGAGCATTAACAATAAGTCGTTGGTATGTCTATTTTATGGGCCATTTTTTCGGTTTCCCATTGATTTGGTTTGAGATTTATAGCACTGATGCTATGCTGATTTGAGCGATTCTCTGAGTCCTGCCACTATCCCATGTAGTATGTGTTATCAAAACATCGCGAAACATCAAGTTCAAAATGTTCTCAAATATAATATCCGAAGAGAGTGATAAGAGTTATAAGAAATGTCTCATCACACTGTTAGGTGGATTAAAAGCGTTTTTCTTTTTACTGGTAGTTTCACAATTTTTTTTAGCAGGCTGATAGGACTGCAGCTTATAGTATATACGATCCGGGTTCGTCCCGCGAGACAAAATTTGCAAAATCGGACGAATTAGCAACTGTCTGCGAAGTAAACACCGGTCCTCGGGAGGAGGATTAAATTTTGCACCTGTTTATCTCGAAGTGTGTAACGTCAAGTCCTCTATTTTGTCCAGTCCAATGTATCAAGCTGCTAACAACGCGTGTTTAATCGTCAGTGATGCAATTAAAACTTCGCATTGATTCCACTTCTGTCTTGTTCCTGATCTCCTCTTGGGCCCCCAAGGTCTGAAGCGGATCAATCGACTATTAACTAAATCAGAGAGCGCTGATAATCGTAATGTCCACGAATACTAATTTCCCTGTAACTGTGAATTCTGCTAGTTATTATTCCTGTTCTAGTGTGTACTAATGATTATTTTATTTGAAAATCAAAAACAAGTTTAAGATTTTAACTGTTAGAACTAAGGCAAATAGAACAGACATCCAGATTCGAAAAAACAAGTTTAAACTGCTTGTTTTGTCATTTGAATAAATATTTGTTAGAGATTACGACCACCATACTGGCATATCCCATAATTAGAATGATCACTCACGCACTAAACTGCCCATAAAAGTTTAAGAGTCCCATATCGATTTTTTGGCGAAATAGTTATCTGTTGGATTGTATTCTGTATCAGCACTGAATCACAATTCACAAGTAAAATTACCAGGTTTGTTTAGAAAATATCGAAAAAACTACAAGGGGCAGCCCTATGGGGTTGCACGAGCTGTAGACGTAGGACTATACTACCTAATGTAAAATATTCATTTTCTTAGCTCATTTACAGTAATAATAAATCAAACAAAATTTCTTACGTATGGTTTAAACACAACCAATCAACATCGAATATTACATATTGAACCAAACCTTCTGGATTATCAGATCATTTCATTTGTAGTAGGTGATCGAATCCGATTAAACTTATTTAAGAAGATCTGAAGACAAAAGACAGAAAACTGTTACCGAACTAATATCTGGAGCTAAATCTTTATAGCATAAGATTAGCTTGTAAAAACTTTTCGATTGTGTGTGGTGAAAACCCGGACCAGTGAAGAAAAATCAGATTTTAGACAATATAATCACATTTCATGTATAGACCAAGCATTCTAGTTATATTTTGCCATTATTGTAACTTTCCTAAAGTGCGCATACAAATATAGCGAATGCAGTGGTCTTAGGGCCGATTTCTTCACTCTCGCTTAACTTTTAAACCAGGTTTACCAGTATATTTAAGCCTGGCTTAAGCGTTAAGCGAGGGTGAAGAAATCGGACCTTAATCATATATCGAAACTATAAATACACTCAAGTTTTTTTTCACGCGGTTTTTTTTGCGCGGTATTTTTTTTACGCGGTTTTTTTACGCGGATTTTGAAATTTACGCGGTTTTCATTTACGCGAATTTTGAAATTTACGCGGTTTTCATTTACGCGGTTTTTGAAATTTACGCGGTTTTCATTTACGCGGATTTTGGAATTTACGCGGTATCCATCAATGAGGTTCCCTTTATCGCGGATTCTTAAATTTAAGTGGTCTTCATTTACGCGGATTTTGAAATTTACGCGGTTTTCATTTACGCGGATTTTGAAATTTACGCGGTTTTCATTTACGCGGATTTTGAAATTTACGCGGTTTTCATTTACGCGGATTTTGAAATTTACGCGGTTTTCATTTACGCGGATTTTGAAATTTACGCGGTTTTCATTTACGCGGCTCGTATCCCCCGCGTAAAAAAAACCTGTGGTATACGATACATGCCGCGTCTGCGGATTTGAAAGTGAAACATCAGAGCATCTGCTCTGCGGATGCAGTGCATTGATACAACGCAGACGAAGAGTCCTCGGTAAAGGAACATTGGAGCCTTTTGATATTTGGACTGCAAATCCCAAGAAGATAATAAACTACATACGAAGTGGAGTGCCTAACTGGGAAGAGTGTGTATCTCAATAACGACAATCACTCATCAATAGTGATATGTCATAGTAGATTAAGGAAGAGGCATACCACAATAGATCTAAATACTGGTCGCAGTGGTTCGTCTCCAATAAAAAAAGATAGACTCGTTTTCAATGCCTACGATGTAGTTGGTGATACGTTGATCAATGTCGCCATAAATATGCAATTTGACTTCAGGTTCCATGTTTGACATGATAGATGATTTTTGGTGAGCATTTACAGGTGCAAAACGCACAGAGGAAAATATGTGCACTTCTACTGATATTACTGCTTTTGCCCATATATGCTCCAATTGTATATGTTTCGTGTTTTCTATTTCTTCTGAAGGAAGGTCTGCGTTTATGGCTATAAGGACTCCTCCTCCTGACAAAGAGACAAAAAATGGTCATGCCGAAATACATTAAATTGACTTCCAAAAATATCTTCGCTTCCTACGATTTCATCCCAGCTACTTTCTTTTCCAAGAATCATATCAAAAGAAGATAACATTTTTTTGTTGGATTTCTTTCATTTTCGCTGGGCTTTTCATTCGATTGAAATTTTGGCAATATACTATTTCAATCGAATTCTGTTGTGGATGCGAAGAAGTTTTTGGAATATTTAAATTATTTACAATTAGGGGAAACTGGTCGGTTGTATTCTTGAATGATTACGTACGAAACGTGAGTCTGATGCTTAATTTTTAATGTATGATACAGATGCTAGAAGAGTCAGTTTCCCCATATCACTAGAGTTCCCGATCATGTCGCCTTGGAACGTTTTGTCAAGTGAGCATGAGCGTCATTGTTTGATTGGTCCAATAATTTTTGATATTTTTATCAGTTTGTTCAATTGCCCAGTTAGATAACTTTCGGGGAGTTGTTGTGGTATTTTCATTTTCATTTTATCGACTTCCGGTTTAGCGTTTTACATTTACATGAAGAAAGCCCACCTGGTCGTGTTTTCACCACCACTATAGCACTGTATATACCAGATTGTCAAGACCAGAAAATTTGGTGGGGTGGCGGGGTTACCCTGTAACACCCCTTCCCTTTTGACCACGTGCCAGCGCGGACTTCTATCTGATTTGTGGGAAGCTTTGGTAAAAAATGGAGTACATGAAACTCCCTCAATTGCAGTGAATGCGATCTGTCAGTGCATTAGCAGTGCATAATATTCGCACCAGTTTTTCACATACACATATTGTGGTTCTAACATTGTATGTAAAGTCTAGTTATGAGTCCAGTGCTAGTGTGTGCGTGGAAGGCATGAGTTTTAGCGTTCGAGTCCATGGGTGCATAGCTGTCTGTTGGAGTGGATGCTCACTAATTGCGTAATAGTGTGATCGCGAAGGGCTCGAGCGTTTGGGTGTTAAACGCGTTTGTCGCTTGCGCTTGCGTATGTGTAACTTCGCGTGCATAAATTAGATGTTATAATCATGTGGCCATTCCCATATTCGCATGTATTCTTGAATGATTACGTGCGAAACGTGAGTCTGATGCTTAATTTTTAATATATGATACAGATGCTAGAAGAGTCAGTTTCCCCATATCACTAGAGTTCCCGATCATGTCGCCTTGGAACGTTTTGTCTAGTGAGCATGAGCGTCATTGTTTGATTAGTCCAATAATTTTTGATATTTTTATCAGTTTGTTCAATTACCCAGTTAGATAACTTTCGGGGAGTAGTTGTGGTATTTTCATAGTCCCTATCTTGGAACAAAATTTCATCCAAATCAAAAATGGTTTTATTGTAAATCGACTTTAAATTTTACTTAAATTTTTTGTTTACTTTCTGAGATATGGGTGATTTTGTCAAATCACAGCAAGTTTTTAGCAAATAATTTTCGAACAAAGCAACATGCACATAAATGGAAAGCTTGTAAAGCTTGTATACTTTTCTAACAAGCTATAGACTGTCAAAATCCGTTCACGAGCGGCGGAAATATTAAGCATTTTGTAATTTTATTTCCCGCTTAGCAATTCTCACTAATTGAAAAGGAGACCGTTTCATACAGAGTATTGCTTTACAGGTTTTTAGGGGCAAAACTAAATCGATTTTGAATATCAGGGTATGAAAACACATCTACGTGCTTCGTGGGACTCGATTTTGAAAATATTTTGTGAATTATTGTGTAGAATTTGTTTTATATTTTGTCCATGGATGAGCTGAATACTTTCTACATTTGAGTGAACAGTTTTGATTCAAGCCCATTTCAAGTTTGTTGGATGTTTTATCAATACTATTATATTCAAATATTGAACAATAGAGAGTAATAATGAACAGCCATGATGTTATGAAAACTTGCAGTGTTATGGACAGCATCAGCATTAGCGTAAGGATATTACGTTTGTACCGAAACCTTTATTGTTTCGGTATCTCTTCACACAGTACACGGAAAAACTCTCCTTCGTATCTGACAGTTTCCGTAGTTTTATATTTGACGACCTCAAGAATATAATCATTGGACTCAATAATATGGGAGATAATCAATATAGAAGCAGCACATTCATCATTCTTTCTTTCATGACCTGTTCTTCAAGATATATATTTTCTTCTTGGACAATTGCACCATGCATGTATGTAAGAACTAATCAAAGTTAATGTGCGTTAATCATACCTTAAAACAAATGAGATTGATTTAATTATTTTATTTAATATATTTATTTGAAGCAGGTAAAAGCCTCCTGGAGCTATGTTTCATTCAAAATCTCTCTCCAACAGGCATAAAACCTCCTTATTTTAACAAACAGATTGAATCTATTTTAGTTAGGGGCAACTTATCGGTTGTGCGTAGGGTTGTGGTACCGGTAATACCGGTACCGAAAATCCCGGGAATTCCGACCCATTTTTGGTACCGTAATACCGGTACTGAACAAAAGCCAGTACCGGTATTTTCGGTACCATACAATTTTTTTATGAAAAATATGTGGACTCTCTAGGGGGACCTGTTTCAAAATATCGGTCTGCAAGATGACTTTTAATTATATTAATTACCTTCTATAAGTTAAACATTACTAGTTCCCGTTGTACTGAACGGTATGTTTAAATTCCTGCTTTATTTTGTCGAAATTAAATTTAAACGATTTTGTACAAAATTTCAATATATTCCCATCTAGCGTAAGAAACATAAAAATTTGCCTTGAATTTTTCATTAGCGACATTCTGATAGGTTTCATTATTCACTGGGTGGCGTGTAATAGGACTATGGTCTAAGTCATGTCTTTGGTTTGCTCTTTAACCTTTATTTATAAAATAACGAACAGCGATTTAGTAGCTAACAATTTTAGAATTGGTGAACTACTCCAAATGGAGCGATTTGTAATTATTGGTGATCGGGAAATTCAGCAAAACTCCATAGTTTACAGGAAAGCAAGAAGCCTTGGTATGCAGGTCGAAACCAATTTACAGAAAATCAAGAGAGGATCTGCGAATAACCTGCTCGGATTTACTGCCATTCTCACTTTGATTTACTGTTGTTAATAGTGTTTCTTACATTTACCATCTGTTGAAGTCGACAAAAGTCGCACCGCTTAGTAGTTATTGATTTCAAAGTGGCCTAGATTTCTAAATAGAAGAAGGTGCCGCATACGAAAAATATTTTCTGTTGAAATGAGTCATGCCATTCCGAGTCAATTGAAAACAATAAACATACTTTTTTGATCAGCACAAATCAATCATCCGAGAATAAGGTCATCAATTTGAGCATTCAATTTCATTTTGATGCTTATTTCGAATATTTAAAAAAAATATTCGAGTACCGGTACTTTACCGGTACTACCGGTACTGAGGGCTTCAGTACCGTAGTATCGGTTCTCGCCAAAAAGGGTCGATACTGCGAACCCTAGTTGTGCGTCGAGTAATACACTCAGGCTGTATATCCGTATGCTAAGCATTCGGTTTGCTTCGTTAATTTGAGAAAAGATTTCTTCAAGTATATACAGTAGAATAAAATTATGATCGAGTTTGATCAGCTTCTGTTAAACTCTGTTGAGTGATACTTCAATATGGTAATTTATGCCTAACGACCATTATGCCAATCGTCCATTATGCTATGCCTAACGTCCATTATGCCTAACGTCCATTATGCCTAACGTCTTTAGGCCTAACGTCCATTATGCCTAACGTACATATGCCTAATGCGGTACACCCTCTTATAACCATTTCTAAATGTAATTTAAATTTTCATTTAACGGACCACTTCAAAGTCAACTGTGGCTTATTGGGAATTTCACAAAAACGCTCATTCATAGGTTATTAGAGCGAGGAGCGTATTCATAGCGCCTTGATCCCCGTAATAAATAGCAAGAATCAATAAGAAATAGAGAGCAGTTTAATGTACTTGTCTGATTCGAAGATATCCTGTCCAAAAGATTCAGAGCTCAGTACCGATCAAACAGTATGAGATTCTCAAACTCTTTTCTCTTTTGGACCGCCTATCTTCGATACTCTAGTATTGATGATATCCAACTTACCTTGATCCCTTCACGATAAGAAAGTGGACGTATTCCAGCCTGGAGTATACGCATAGACGACCTGTGGACCAGAATTTCCTCCCCGAAACAAAAAAAGGACAATTACCATTTGTTTACATTGACTTTGGCAACAATATGGTATTGGAAAAGTTTTTCTCAAGGCCGACTAGTAGTAATTTTCCCAGTTTGTTGATGAATATGGCTTGTCAAACTATATATCCAGCAAACTAATTGAAAAGGGATTAGCATAATTAGTATTGGCTATGCACTAGCAAATTTGTTATAATACATTCAGTATTGTGACGGTTGAGGCATTGGGCAATACTGCTTCCATCATATCCTTCGGTAAAGTCTCCTCCCGGTTTAACCAATACCTTTCTTTGATAGAAAATGATCTTTATTCTGGGGTAATTTTCTATGGAACCAATATCTCTCCCACGCCTTTGAATAAAGTACATGGCAGTTGATCGTTGTCAGCGACCTTATTGTTCCTTAGCTATCCCATCTTCTCATGTATCTTGGGGGGATCTCTTGCTAAGAAACTATCGTCGGCTCCATGGATCGCGAATAAACCGACAACGCCTGAGTCTAAAATTCTGCAATGTTTTATTTCTACTTTGGTCGAGTTTATTCAGTTGATGGCTTTCGCCATGAAGGAAAGTGATCATTATCGCCTCTTCAATTGTAGCAGTTTCTTATAGAATTTTTGTTATCGCACAGTTTTACACCGGTGTAGTCTTAAAAAAGAGACAGACTGATAACACCCAACCCAAGTTTGAGTGAGTTTATCACCGATTACACCGGAGTAATTCAATGTCAAAAACTAAAATACCACTAGCATATCCTTATAGTAAAGTGACCAGACGTCCCGAATCAGGCGCGATAGTCCCGGAGTTCAATATCTTATCCCGCATGGTAAAACGTCCCGGAAGGCATAATGTAGATTTTTATTCCAAAATACCCGTATTGCAGTCATATTGTTCAAACCACTCATAAAAGTTTTGAGTTATGCTGTCTCCGAGATTCGTGAGGAATGTGCAAATGGAACCAATTTATTCTGATTACAATGGTGCCCTTTTGGCCTTCTAATGTGAGCCAGGTCATGAATCCTTATGAAAAGTTTCTCGGTCTTACACAAGTTGTGCAATATTTGGGAAACGCACATCGTGAATATGCTTTTTGAGCACGACCCGCATTCATCCTGAAAACGACTACTCACTTTACCTAAGCGTATTGTAAAAAATTTTGATAATCAATAACAGCGAACAATTTTGAGCGAACGGGGTTTAGAAAATAAAGCAAAGCACTGGTCAGAACATAAAATCGCTTTTGTAAAAAAATCGTTTGGGATTCGTCCAGTCGACTACCATTCATTGCTCCTGGTACATACATAACAAACTAATGTATGGAGGGAGTAGAGCTTTTCTTTCGTGAAAAAATATTACTCCTTCTGATCGCATATTACAAAAACGAACTGAAACTCTATTGTATTCTGATCGAATATATCTTTACTACACCAAAAATATAATTATAATATTTTAATATATTTATATCGAAGATGCTAACAATTTACCTAAATATTAACTAAACCTCTAATAATTATGCATGTAATAGACATTAGATGTAGTTTAACGCATAAGAGGACCTTTTGAAATATAGGCCAGAATTTTGTTTACTATGAGAAATTGAACAATAAAGCAACCAGCAGTGTTCCTAGACTATTACCTTTCAAGGTATTTTTCGTTGAAGTGGTCCCTTTGAGCTAATCTAATTTGATTCGTGTATTTTATAATTTGATATACATTAATCAGTCTACTCATTTTATGAATTTGAACACCTTTTATTTCATTTTTACATTTCTTATAAAAGAAATGTATATAATTCGTTCAAACTTTCAAGATTTTTTCCGAAGCCCGGAGGGCCGAGTCTTATATACCACTCGACTCAGCTCGACGATTTGGGACAATGTCTGTGTGTGTATGTAACGTACAAATTCTCATTCGTGTTTCTCAGCAATGGCTGAACCGATCTTATTCAAACCAATTTTAAATGAAAGAACTAAAAAACAATAAGAACGCTATTAATTTGTTTTTGATTCTGATGTTTATTTTCCAAGATATGAATGTTTAAATGCGTAAAAAAGGCGTTTTTTGCCGAAATTGACAATATAGATTAACAATTTTAATGTTTTTAGACAGCTTTAACGAATACCTTTCGAACAAGCTATAGATTGTTGAAATCGGACACCACCCCTTCTCTTTTGACCACGTGCCAGTGCGGACTTCTATCTGATTTGTGGGAAGCTTTGGTAAAAAATGGAGTACATGAAACTCACTCAATTGCAGTGAAGGCGATCTGTCAGTGCATTAGCAGTGCATAATATTCGCACCAATTTTTCACATACACATATTGTGGTTCTAACATTGTATGTAAAGTCTAGTTATGAGTCCAGTGCTAGTGTGTGCGTGGAAGGCATGAGTTTTAGCGTTCGAGTCCATGGGTGCATAGCCGTCTGTTGGAGTGGATGCTCACTAATTGCGTAATAGTGTGATCGCGAAGGGCTCGAGCGTTTGGGTGTTAAACGCGTTTGTCGCTTGCGCTTGCGTGTGTGTAACTTCGCGTGCATAAATTAGATGTTATAATCATGTGGCCATTCCCATATTCGCATGTATTCTTGAATGATTACGTGCGAAACGTGAGTCTGATGCTTAATTTTTAATGTATGATACAGATGCTAGAAGAGTCAGTTTCTCCATATCACTAGAGTTCCCGATCATGTCGCCTTGGAACGTTTTGTCTAGTGAGCATGAGCGTCATTGTTTGATTGGTCCAATAATTTTTGATATTTTTATCAGTTTGTTCAATTACCCAGTTAGATAACTTTCGGGGAGTAGTTGTGGTATTTTCATAGTCCCTATCTTGGAACAAAATTTCATCCAAATCAAAAATTGTTTTATTGTAAATCGACTTTAAATTTTTAAAATCGATTTTTTTCAGTGTAGGAATCGATGAAGAATTTTGTCAATATTTTTATTCAACAATTTGACTAATTTTGTGAAAATCACTCCTACAACAGTTTTACATTTCTTACATAAGAAATGTATAGGATTCGCTCAAACTTTGAAAACATTTTCCGAGGCCCGGAGGGCCGAGTCTCAGCTCGACAAATTGGGACAATGTATGTGTGTGTGTATGTGTGTATGTATGTATGTACAAAATGTCATGTAATTATCTCAGCAATGGCTGAACCGATTCTAATGAAACTAGTTTCAAATGAAAGGCCTAACATTGCCAATTGACACGATTATTTTTGATTTTCGATATGTTGTTTACTTTCTGAGATATGGGTGATTTTGTCAAATCACAGCAAGTTTTTAGCAAACAATTTTCGAACAAAGCAACATGCACATAAATAGAAAGCTTGTAAAGCTTGTATACCTTTCTAACAAGCTATAGACTGTCAAAATCCATTCACGAGCGGCGGAAATATTAAGCATTTTGTAATTTTATTTCCCGCTTAGCAATTCTCACTAATTGAAAAGGAGACCGTTTCATACAGAGTATTGCTTTACAGGTTTTTAGGGGCAAAACTAAATCGATTTTGAATATCAGGGTATGAAAACACATCTACGTGCATCGTGGGACTCGATTTTGAAAATATTTTGTGAATTACCTCTATAATGAAAGAACTATTTCTCAAAAATCAATATGCTCAAGTCAAAGACAAAATAATGTGTTCATATTAAAAATTTTCTAAAGTTCTTGTATTTATCCCTTGGATTAGGCGTTGCGTTCAATCGTGAGACAAATTTTGGATGGTATATTAATATACAGATCAAGAAGTAATTCACCTAGTAGTGAGATAAAAGATTTATCATATAATTATACTCGTAGCATCACCGAAAGCAACCGTATTTTTGAATCCCAAACCTCTAGCGAAAATTTAGCTCTTTTTATCATCCTGATAGTTTGAAGCATTTCTTTTTCACAGTATGTGTTCGTATAGGACTTACCTATACCTATTTCCTGAACGAAAATTCCGAACGAAACAATATGCACGCTATAAGGATGAGTGGAAAGAGACTGCATAATAATTAACTGAATACACGCCTTTATGCTATCGACATAGCCTAGACACTTCACACTATTTATTTTAATGCAAATGAAAACTTTAAAATATCTACCTGTCTTTTTCATCGCATTCTCTTTCTGTCGCTCTCTGTTAAATGGGCTTTTCTCAGAAGCTGGAATTTTCAAAAACATTTCATAACTTTCTGATGCATTGGTTCTCATATTCGTACAATCCGGTTTATTCATTTTCATTATACAAAAATGTTTTTTAACTTTAAATATATTATCATTGCATTTTAATTAATTATTTCATTCAGCATTTTTTATTCATTATGTTCATCTGCGTCCATTTTATCTATTTAATTCGTTTCATTCTTTGGATTCACTCTGATCAGTATTTTTTTCTCGCATTTTACTCATATAATTTATTTAAATTATTTTATTCACTATTTTCATTCTATGCATTCTATTCATTTTTTCCAGTTCATACATTTTGTTCAGTTTCTTCATTTTAATTATCTGACTATTTTTTCAGTTATATTAATTTCGACCAAATAATTTATTCGACACAATTTATTTTTTTCTACTAATTTATAACCTTTATTAATTTCATTTATTTTTTATTTTATTCATTTTGTTCGTTTGATCTATTCCATTTATTTGATTCATTATATTCACTGGATTCATTAAATTATTCATTGGTTTGTATAGGACTTAATCCAATTGATTCATTTGATGGATTTGATTTATTTGAATCATTTAATTCATTTTGTTTTTATCTTTAATTTTAGTCATTTCATGTTCAGTCATTCTTTTTTTATTTCATTCAATTTATTAGTTTGAGTCAATTTATTCTATTAGTCTTATGACGGGTCCGCGACGTTAGGCATAAATACGTTAGGCATAAATACGTTAGGCATAAGTACGTTTAATGTCTATGAAACATAGAGCTGCTCACCAAAAAATGCATAACTTTCTACAGTTGCTAAAAATGTTTTTGCCTTTCTCATTCACTCTAAAATTCGTCAATCTAATCTCGACCCGGAGGGCCGAGTGTCATATGCCAATCGACTCAGTTCGGAAAATATCTGTGTGTGTGTGTATGTGTGTGAATGTGGAAAAAATGTGACCTCTGTTTCTCAGAGATGGCTGGACCAATTTGCACAAAGTTAGTCTCAAATGAAAGGTACAACCTTCCCATCAGCTGCTATTGAATTTTTTATTGATTGGACTTCCGGTTCCGGAGTTACGAGTTGCAGAGTGCAATTACACTGCAAATTCCCATATAAACTGAAATGAAAAATTTTCAAAATCAAATTTGTATTTTTGATGCCAAATGACTTTAAAATGCATGAAACATTGAGATGTTTGACAAAAATTGACTTTTTTGGACTTTGGTACATTTTTGCCTTTCTCATATAGAAAGTTTATGCAATCACTCTAAAAATCGTCAATCATACCGGCCCGGAGGGAGTATGCAGTGAGGGGTTGCTACTTTAAAATTAAAACTAGTTTAAAATTTCTTAACAAGTTGAAAATTTTCGGCAGGATCTGGACCTCCCGGATCTTTCTCCATGATCCGCCGCTGGTTTTAAGCGATGTTTCAGTATCACATAGTATCTCACGATCGTGGCTGTCGATCCGTTGTATGTGCAAATCGTACTGAACATGTAATATTCATTTCCACCATTGTATTGAACATAACCAGCCATGGAATCGTAGTCTGGACAAATGAGAAAAGCACAATTGCACCACTAGGTGGATTAAAACAGGTTTTTATTTTGGGAATGCGTCGAGTTGAGACGGAAACGTAATATGATTAATAACGAGGATAACACTTTCCGAATGTAGAGAGAAATTTATGAAAAATGACGATTTCCATTCGACTCTAGCAGGTTCTGATCGATTTTGATGAGCATTTGATTTTTATGACCAATTGGTCGGTGTTATGACCAATGGTCGGTGTTAAGTCAGACCGGACCAAGTGACAAAATATTGATTTCGAGAAAAACGAGTTTAAAGTTTGAATCGAAGCATCTTTTATATTATGATTGGATATTAATTTTTGCCGTAATTCTTGTTTATTGTTACATATTTCAAATCTGGCAAAAGTCGAATGTAGCTGACGAAATTCTTCATCCATTGCTATCATTATCTCACTTTTTGATGTTTTGCGACTTAGTCCGGTCTGACTTAACACCGACCAATTATATGTATAGGTCAAATGTTTAAAAACAGTAATTTAAGGTCAAGATAGCATCATTTTGAAACCGCCAATTTCGGAGGTTTAGTATCTTCAATGAGTTTTACAAACGTTAAATAGCGCATCATTTGATAAAATAATTTTGACGGTATATCGTCCAAGAAGTATTTATGGTGAATTTTCGCAAGTTAATATTCATGACTACAATAAAGTCTCAACAAATTCGCTAAAGACACGAACTCTGTTACTATTTTCTGAAAAATTAATTCTGCATAATTTTCAAACTTCAAAAATTACGGTTTCGGAATTATGCCGTTTGGACAGTAAGATCGATTTTCACCAAACCCCCACCAAACCGAATTTCTGGCTACGCCGCTGACTTCAAGTAAGTAGAAACAAAATTGTTCTACACTCGTTCACAAGAAACTTCTTCGAGTGCTGAATATCTATTATAATACATTGAAACCCCGATTTTATCAGCCAAATATGAACATATGTTTGATGGGCTCTAGCAGACGAACAAGACTGAATTCGAGTAAATCCTTTCTTGAGCATGTTTTCCTTATCATGAAGTTCAAAGTTCATCATAATCAGAAATAGTTATCAGACCACATCAAGGACGGGAAGAATATTTTAACAGCTTCAGTTCAATATAAAGAAGAAAAAATTGCTCGATTTAGTCAATGTCCCCATTTTGTCAGCCTAAAATACACTATGAGACTGATAAAAATGGGTTTTTATTGTATGTATTATTTACTCTGTTTCACATTACTAGGTACATTTCATTTTTGGGGATTTTTTTATTGCATCGAACTACAACAATTTTTAGGTAGTTTTCAAGGGGTTATTTTATAGACTTTTTCCAAAATTTGGCGAACCTATTCCAATTCGATACTTAAGGGTTTATATGTTGCAGATAGAGAAAATACTGAAATTTTCAGCTTTTTCCTACACAATATTACGAAAGCTTATTAAACAATTTTTCCTAACAAGTTTGTGAAAATTATAAACTATTTGAAATTTTTTAATAGTTTAATTTTTTATTTAACCGTGATTTTTTAATACATAGTGACCATCGCTTCACAACGTAGTCTATTTTTCATGGCTTGCGGTGAGCACGATCTCTCGAATTGCTGAACTGAAAATTATGGTAGAGAAATTAATTTTTAGTATTCTTTACAGATTTAACTCGCCACGCAGATAGCTCTGAATTAGACCCGCTGGTGCCCTAAGACGATTTCGCTACATTTTCAGAGCACTGTGCACCCAGTGCATTAATGCAAGTGACGGAAGGTTATCGAAAAGATTCGTGAAAATGAAAATTCCAGTAATGATGATGATTTTCCCAAACGGTTCGTTTTCGAGAGGTTTTTATTTGTTCTTTGGCATTAGGATTAGCGATAATAATTCAAATCAAGGATACTACTGGGAAGTCACCTTTAGAAAAAGTCGATGTCGAAGTAAAATTTGGAACTATGCACTTCAGAGATAGCGTGATATCAGGAGCTGCGATTTCATTAAATTTGCTTAGTTCTCAGTCGCGTGGGAAATTTGAGTAAAGTATAAACTTCAAATAGATTAAAAAAAAATTTCGATTTTTTTGGCTCGGTACAATATATAAATTCAGTTTTCCCACCACAATTTAGATGTTTTATTTTATGGGCCATTTTTTCGCTTTCTCATTGATTTGGTTTGAGATTTCTAGCACTGATGTCGTCCTATGCTGATTTGAGCGATTCTCTGAGTCCTGCCACTATCCCATGTAGTATGTGTTATCAAAAACATCGCGAAGCATCAAGTTCTAAATGTTCTCAAACAATATAATATCCGAAGAGAGTGATAAGAGTTATAAGAAATGTCTCATCACACTGTTAGGTGGATTGAAAACGTTTTTGCTTTATTTATTTCGTTCGTTTTATTGATTTTCTATAATTTATTAAGTTTATTCGAGATTTTATTCGTACAGGACTAGAAACTGTTTTCATCCCAGTTCTAGTTGAGTGCCTATTTCTCATGCGTTCTGCGAACTAATGAATGATCCAAAAGTGATATGTGTAAGAAATGTCTCATCTCACTGCTAGGTGGATTAAATCGGTTGTTTAAAATAGCAGTCGAAATTGACAACATTATACATCTTCAGACAGCTTATACGAATACCTTTCTAGCGAACTATAGTTTGTTGAAATTGGACTATTAGCGAAGGAGACATTTAACATTAAGGAGGCGCTTCATCGCCGTCCATACGACTCGACGCAATTCGATACCTAGCCGTTTTTTTTCGCAAAAACTCATTTAATCCACCTAACAGTGTTATGAGACATTTCTTACAACTGCAGCTAGAACTTGATACTTCTAGTTGTTTTTGATAACACATATGGACCATTCATAAATTACGTAACGCTTTTAGGGGGGAGGAGGTACAACATGTTGTGACATAAGGGAGGGGGAGTTAGCGTAACATGTTTTCACCGAAGAAAAAAAAATTTCAAGGAATTTGTTACGTAACAGGGGAGGGGGGATGAAGAAATTTGTGATAATTTGTTACACGGGGGAATCAATTTTGGGTAATTTTTGCGTTACGTAATTTATGAATGGTCCCATACTACATGGGACAGTTGCAAGACTCAGAGAATCGCTCAAATCAGTGTAGGACAACATCAGTGCTAGAAATGGCCCATTAAAATAAACATACAAGCGAATTATTACTAATGCTCTGTTAATAACACATCTAAATTTTCCAATCAATATATTGTGTTGGGAAAACTGAATTTATTTTATTAATTTCATTTATATTAATCATTCTATCCATTTTTTGAATAACTTTTATTTTCTGGCTTTATTTTAATTTGCTTTATTTTTCTTTAATTTACGCAGTTTATTCGAAGTGTTATTCGTGCAGAACTCGAAACTGTCTTATCTCACATCTAGTTGCTTGCCAGCTTTGCGTGTGTTCGGCAAACTAATGAATAATACAACATTGATATGTGTA
The DNA here is from genome assembly GCF_030247195.1 of Topomyia yanbarensis. Taxonomy (NCBI): domain Eukaryota; kingdom Metazoa; phylum Arthropoda; class Insecta; order Diptera; family Culicidae; genus Topomyia; species Topomyia yanbarensis. The sequence goes on from NC_080670.1 coordinate 114,179,296, forward strand.
AGAAATGTCTCATCTCACTGATAGGTGGATTAAATCGTGTTTTGTATGATTTGTCATTTTATAAAAATTTGTTAAAAAAGTTTGGTCCTTTTCAAAAGACAGTCTAGATCATTTTTGGAAAAACAAAGTATGCAAAGTGGCTTTTTGTGACAAAGTTGTCATGTACAGAAAGTTTTATTAAAATTTGAGAGGGTGCTGCCAACATTTGTTCGAGTTGGCGCGAAACTCGTCTATAGCCTCATAACCTTTTCTGATTATTTAGCTTAAACTTCTCTTAAGGGGGTATGACAGCGCAAACTAAAAAAAATTTTTTTCCATATTCCGAATCTCTAGGATAAGAAAAATAAGCTCAAGGAAGGATTTACTCGGATTCAGCTTGGTTTGTCTGCTAGATCCCATCAAACTACCAACTATCAATTTTCATATGAAGCTGATAAAATCGGGTAAAACAGCTGATAAAATCAGGTGTTGCTAAAATCGGGTCTTCACTGTATTCCATCTCATTTTCCTCTTTCTGTTCATTCCAGCACATTTCCAACACATTTCCCAACTAACATTCCCAGCAGATATCTTTTTAAATCCATTTTACTTTTAAAATCAGTATTCCATGGCTTGATGATGATTTCTATAAGGATCTCTAATGCATGTTTCTATATACATTAATATTTCGATTATATCACGGTCGTTCTGTATTTTAGCGTGATATATTTAAAGCGTGATATTTTCAAAACAAAAAAACATACATTTAAGCATTAACCCATGTATTTCTATAAACAAAAAGTCATAAAAGTTAAAGCTAGTCAAAAAGAATTAATCATACTAGGGTAATGAGCTTATTTTTGCCATTATCACACTATTTGAAGCCGTTGGTTACAGCAGTGTCTGCCATCTTTGTCCAACGCATTGTGTCAAATGGTATGGCATCAGCGGATAATTTTCCCCACACAACTTCACTTTACGCATCCCGTACCTTTTCTTAAAATTGTTGAACTACCCAAAACTAAACCTGAAGGAATCTGGCACGTTAAAGTTTTTGGCAAATATCTTGACTATTAAAATCAATGTATTCGAAGAGACTACGATTCATTCCTCGTTGTATAAACATTCATAAAAATAATCACATCTTCAATACTTGATGTTGTCGTTCCAAAAGAAAATTGTCACATCAATTCACGAGAAAATGCATATCTATGCACCTATCTTGCGTATTTTGTTTTTCTCATTATTTTGTTAGATTTTCCTGCGGATAACTAACAATTAAGCGAATAAAAAAGAAGTCTATTTTTAATCTGGTACACCAGGTACCCGCTTCTGGACACGGCTTCTGGACTTCTGGACACGATTGGAATCGGTCGAAAGATATTTCGACAATCCTTGTGATTACAACAACGTTTTTGGTAAAACATGATTTCGAGATAATTCACGTTTAAAGGATTACGCCACGCCCTCCGCCCACGTAAAGGAATAAGATGAACAGTGCCATAGCTTTGCTTTTTCTGCTAAGACCACTATAAAAATTTAAGATACTTTCTTAAGAATTTGTACTTTAAGATAAAAGAGTAAAAAGTTCGACTTTTTGACCGACCTCATCATACAGGGTGTTTGGTTCATGATCTGTCATATTTGAAGAAAAAATCGTTCTACACATACTATCAAATCTCAACCGTTACAGAGTTATTGAACTTTTGGTGCAAAAAACTTATTTATCTTAAAATACCTCTAACTCGAAAATTATACTTCATATTTTAAATCTATTAGTTCCATTTGAAAGGTGAGAAAATTTTCTATTGAATGGTGTTCTTATATCTTTCAGTTAATTAGTTTTAATTACCATTAAGTTGTAAAGTGGTTAAAAGTTGGCGTTTTTATGAGGTTTTTGTTAAATTTCTCAAAATAATGAATTATGATTATAGCAATATCTATTATTGTATTGTGTTGGAGGTAAACAAACCAGTCGTAGTTGATTTTGCTCGTTATTAATTTGGTTTTTTTCCATTTAACGCATGTTTTTCGTCTATCACTTATCGATCATCATCATCATTACCAAACGATCTACCGGAATATTGTGGAGTATTGCGTAATCCGACCGCTGAAGTGCCTATCTACGAGGAAATAAAAAGTTTTGTTTCGTGGCTAAGTCACTGATAAAGCTATCATGGCTACCAAGTTGTGTGGTGTGTGCGCTAACGATTGTGAGAAAGAGAGTGAAGTGGCTTGCAATGGATTCTGCCACCAATATTTCCATCTCAAGTGCGTCAAACTAACTGCTGAAGTTCGCGATTTAATGAAAAGCAGTTCTCAGTTGTTTTGGATGTGTTATGCGTGTACTAAGATGATGTCTCATGCCTGCTTTAGAAACGCAATGTCGTCAACAAGCAGCGTTCTGCAGTTGATGAATGAGGAGCATCACAATACACTTCAAGAACTGAAGAAAACAGTTGACCAACATACAACTAAAATCGATGCCATTCTACAGCGCTATTCTGAGACAACGCCACTGCGTTCCTTTCCTCTGCCTGGCACTAGTGGATTGCGAAAAAAACGAAGAAATGGATGAAAATGTTAGTGCCATTCCGCGTGCGTCAGTTGGCACTAAAGAATTCGAGCCATCCGTTAATATTCCTCTCGTCACCAAGAAAAATGGAGCAGAAATGTTTTGGCTTTATCTCTCCGGGTTCTCTCCAGAAGCTACGGATATCCAAATTGCCGAGTTAGTGAAGCAGAATCTTAACTCCGATGAGACTGTGGATGTGACGAAGTTAGTTCCAAAAGGTAAAAAGCTTGAAGAATTGACTTTTATATCATTCAAAGTCGGAGTCGGACCGCACCTGAAAGATGCTGCCCTCTCAGCGTCAACATGGCAAAGAGGAATTATTTTCCGGCAGTTTGACTTTCGTCCCTCAAATTTCCGTACCCCGGTTCGTATCCAACCTAAAATCGGCCAATAATAGTGAAATTACTCCTGACCATCTCTCTCATTCTGCCCGCATTCTGACTCCGGATCAGCTGGTTAGAAATACATGCATACGCCATCCGTTTACTCTGCTCTATCAGAACGTGAGAGGTCTCCGAACAAAGATTAAATCCTTATATGGGGCACTAACCATCTGTGAGTACGATATTATTGCGTTTACCGAGACTTAGTTGAATGATAATTTTTTGAATGCTGAACTAACTTCTAACTATACGCTTCATCGATGCGATCGTAACCCTCGCACCAGCACACACCAGCGCGGCGGCGGTGTTATGGTAGGTGTAAAAAATCATTTAAACAGCAGCACAATTTCCCTCATCGATGATGATAGCTTGGAACAAATAGTTGTCCAAGTCAAATTAAATACCGGCTGTCTTTATATATGTACCGTTTATATTCCTCCTAACTCTGAAACCGGCTTATACGAAAAGCACGCTTCATGCATACAGCAAATAAGCGATCGAGCGGCTGAGTGTGATACTATTGTCGTTGTTGGAGATTATAACGTTCCTCATCTGAACTGGTTATATGACAATGATATAGGTGCTTTTCTACCCAGCAATGCAACCTCTGAACGAGAAGTGTCTCTTGTTGAATTTGTTGTTTCTTCCGGATTGAAACAAATCAATTATCTCGAAAATGACAACAATAGATTACTTGATCTTGCTTTTGTTAATGAGCCGAGCATGTTTGAGATAACCGAGCCCCCTTTGCCGTTGATGAGAGTTGATTCGCATCACAGACCGTTTATAATGATATTGGATTTGGATACGGAATGTGTCGATACTGCAGTCGATTGCGATTTTGACTTCAATCGGTGTGATTTTTCAGCGTTGAATTATGAGGTAGCGAATATTCAATGGGACGAAATTCTTACTGCTGGATCGGTTGATGATGCTGTCACTGTGTTTTATGACACACTTTACGAAATAATGCGACGAATTATTCCAATTAGAACGCGTATTAGGAGAAGGGAGAATCAGCCATGGTTTGATGCGGAATTGAAGAATTTTAAAAACCGGGTGAGGAAAGCGAGGAAAAGATACCTGAAGTCCAGGAGCACACTGCACAATGCCGAACTCCGTGATTTGGAGGGTCAATACAACAATTTGCATGCACAATGCTATCGCAACTATATTCAACGCATCGAAAGCAATATTCAACGTGATCCTAAATCCTTCTGGTCGTTCGTCAACCGTCGTAGGAGCTCGAAAGGAATACCCCTTAATGTTCGCTATAAAGGAAGTTCGGCTGCTACGTCATTGGATGCCGCAAACATGTTCTCGACTTTTTTCCAAAGCGTGTTAAGTAATAACTCACCACCTTTGTTGGAATCGTACCTGAGCACTTTGCCGCTGCACAACCTGAATTTATCTCGTATTATTTTCTCTCGTGAGGATGTTCTCGTCAAGTTGCAGTCTTTAGATGCGTCCAAGGGAGCGGGACCCGATCATTTACCACCATCGTTCATCCAAAACTGTGCGGACTCTCTCGCATTTCCTGTGTCCGTTATTTTCAATCGATCGTTGACTGACGCTGTTTTTCCTAGTTACTGGAAATCTGCTGCTATCACACCTGTGCACAAGAGTGGTAGCGTTCATGATGTGGAGAACTATCGGGCGATATCGATTCTCAGCTGCCTCCCGAAGGTATTTGAACGATTGATATACGACATTGTTTATCAGTCCGTGCGTCATATCATCGTTGAGGAACAACATGGCTTCGTCAGTAAACGATCTACAACCACAAACCTTATGTCTCCAGCATCATCGACAAACTTGACAAGCGACAACAAGTTGATTCCATTTATGTTGACTTGTCAAAGGCCTTCGACCGTGTTCCGCATCGCCTTGCTGTCGAGAAGCTTAAACGCATCGGATTTCCGGACTGGTTAACAGATTGGATTGCTTCTTATCTCGCAGGACGAAGCGCTTTTGTTCGATTAGGTGATACACTGTCTACACCTTTTGATATCTGTTCTGGTGTGCCACAAGGCAGTCATCTTGGACCATTGCTCTTCATTTTGTTTATAAATGATCTTGGCACGGTTTTGAAATCTCCGAAATCTATGTTTGCCGATGATTTGAAATTCTACCGACTTATAAAATCTTTGGAGGATTGTAAATTACTTCAGCTAGACATTGACGCTTTGTTAAATTGGTGCACCATCAATGGAATGGAGGTGAATATAGAAAAATGCAGCGTTATTACATTCACTCGGATCCTATCGCCGAACATGTTTAACTATAAAATGTCGTCAGCCAACGTGCACCGCAACTTCGTCGTCAAAGATTTGGGAGTTTATTTGGACAACAAGTTAACTTTCTCCGAGCATGTAGCGTCTACTATCGCCAAAGCGTTCTGCATGTTAGGATTTTTAAGGCGAAACACTCAGTCGTTCCAGAATGTGTACAGTTTGAAAACGCTTTATTGTTCGCTTGTACGCAGCATCTTGGAGTATGCCGTTCCTGTTTGGGCTCCTTATCACGGAGTCCACATTAACAGCATTGAGAGGGTGCAGAAATGTTTCATCAGGTATGCTCTTCGCCTTTTACCTTGGACCGACCCAGTTCGTTTACCGCCGTATGTGCAACGTTGCGCATTAATCCACCTGCCTACGCTTGCTGACAGGAGAATCAAACATCAACGAATGCTTATTTTTGACATCCTGGACGGGAACATTGAAAGCAGCCAACTCTTGGGTCAACTTAATTTCAATGCACCTAGAAGACAAACACGCCAAGTGGACTTTTTCCGTTTACCGTTGTGCCGTACGCAATTCGGACGAAACAACCCGTTAAATGTATGTTGTCGTGTGTTTAATCAAGTTTCATGTTTTTTCGATTTTAATGTTGCAAGATGTACTTTTAGTATTAGGATTAGTTGATAAGCCAGTCTGTGCGATTAATAGTCGAAGACCTATATATAAATAAAAATTATCCAAAAGTTGGGTTTTGGGACGATTCATAATTTGTTCTTTCATCTGTTTATATCTGTGCTACAGTAAAGCAGTGCTGAGTTTCGCTAGTATTTCTTTTCATATTTTCGAAGTTTTGCCGGTCGAGTTCAGTGATAGATCTTAGTCGCGATTGCAGTTCAACGAGTTGTGAAGCAGGAAATTACGGAGTGCGCGCTGCTCCGTGTGTGCATGGGTGAAACGGAGCCCTGGGTTCTTGTTTCACTCAACTGAAGAAAACACTTCTGCCAGTGAAGCGGGCAGGATACATTAACGAGGTTAAAACGTTCCTATTTCGGCTGGACCTTCTAACGCTTGGCCGCTATAGTTAGAGGAAAAAGCGTAGTCGCCATCCGCCTCGGCGGAGTCGCACAACTGACCTTCAGTACCTTTAACCCTTGGGTGGATCAGATTAAAAATAAGGAGAAAGGGTAGACGTTACTTGCTTAGGCAAGAACGCACTTGAAACCTTTTCTCGAATATACGTCAACCGAAAACACGCTGAACTGACCGTCGGTTAGCAACGAAACCCGACCGCGCTTGCTGACGGAATGGCGTCAGCAAGCACCCTCTCTTTGGGAGACCCACCACCGGATGACCCATTAGAAAATATAAGTAGAAACGGCAACGAACGAACGATGCCAGAGTGGATGGACCACCTTGGAACGCATGGCCAGAGGATAGTACTACAACTACGTGCAGCAGGAGAGGGGGTCCTTGCCAAAGAACCCTTTCATTATCGGAAAATCCATCGAAACCACATGCGGAGGAAAAATCGAGTCTGCACATACCGAGGAAAGAGGCAGCAAATACGTCCTAAAAACCAGAAGCGTCGAGCAAGCAAGAAAGCTAATGCGGATGAACAAATTGATGGATGGAACAGAAGTAGTGGTTGACCCTCATCCAACCTTGAATGGAGCCTGATGCGTGGTGAGCTGCAGAGACGCAATTGACGTACCAACAGACGTATTGACACAGGAACTCAAGTCACAGGGGATAGTGGACGTTCGACGAATCACGAGAAAGGTGGAGAATAACAGAGTAAATACACCGACCTTGATTCTCACGTTTCATGGAACCACGTTTCCCAAGCGCATATACTTTGGCCCGCTTCGAGTAGAAACACGAGAATTTGTCCCAAATCCGATGATTTGCTTGAACTGCTGCAGCTATGGCCACACAAAAGACAAATGTCCCAATGCCGCTGTGTGCCAAAACTGTTCAAGGCCTCACAAACTTGAACAGGGCGCATGCAAGAATACGTCACACTGCAAAAATTGTCAAGATAGCCACTCCCCTACTAGTAGAAAGTGCCCAATGTACATAAAGGAAGAGAGAATCATCAAGTTGAAAGTCGAGAAAGGAATATCGTTCGGTGAAGCTAGAAAAGAATACTCTAAACAGTATGGACAGCAATTATACGCAGCAGTTTGTGGTGCACAGGATAGATTGGACAATATACGAAAGAACGACGAAATAAGACTCCTGCGAGAAGAAGTGCTCAAGCTCCGTGAATCGACAAAGGAAACAGAAAAGGACACAGAAATACAAAAACTGCGCAACGAACTGACCCAGATGAAAACCCTGATGAGCGAATTCAACAAGATGAAAGAAGAACTCGAAAAGTTGAAAAACATGAAAAACGTGGAAAATCCCGAAATATCCGCAGATGAACAGGACCAGACCATGTCTGATGCAAGCGACTACAAGGAAGATAAAGCAGAAAAGAATGCGAAATCGAAAGTATCAGGCTCCAAGCGTAAAATTGATGGAACGGACAGTGAAACAGACCCCCGTGGAAGTGCTGACGAGAAATCGATGGGAGCAATCCCTAAACCTGGAAAAATCTCGGCCCCGATCAAAAAGGGAAGAGGTAGACCACGCAAGCACTGAAATTGCAGAACAAACCAATCCTACACAAGGCGAAATTTCTGGAGACATTGGCACCGATAATGGACACGAAAACAACGGTAACAACGAAATCAGCAAATACATTAGCGTAAAAGGCGGAAACTCTGAAAACGATCAAACGAAGGACACAATGGCCGAACCTCGTTGGTTGGAGCAGAGCGAAGAGAAAGTAGCCTCTCAACTCCTTCCAGAAGGAGAGAACGATCCAGAGGACGGGGGCGAGGACGCTACATCCCAACCTGTGCTCCGACGGTCACTCGGACGTTCTGCCAACAACCTGGAAATGGTATACCGAAGATCAACGTAACCCCCGTCTTTAATCTCTTGGAATATTCAGGGTCTGAAGACAAGTAAGGCAGAATTGGATATCATTATTAAAGAAAAGGATCCTGCTATAATCTGCCTCCAAGAGAGCATGTGCTCCCCACGAAATGCACCCAGGATAAACGGATACACAGTCTACCACCGCGAGCGACATGGGGGAGGACGAGCAGCTGGTGGCATAATAACGGCTGTAAAAAATGAAATCGACAGCGAACAAATAGAAATCGAGACACGCTTGGAAGCCATGAATATCAAAGTCGGTTCACCTTTGAGTTTGAGCATTGTGAACGTGTACCTACCACCTGGTGAAGAAGTTACTTGCGATGAGTTGAGCGAATTGATCACACAGACCGATAAACCCCTTCTATTAGTCGGCGACTTGAACGCCCCACCACCCCCTCTGGGGATCCACCAAGATCAGCACACGTGGGCAAATAGTGATGGATTTTATCGAGCAGAGCAAATTGACAGTGCTGAACACAGGAGAACCAACCCACATCCACCACGCTACAGGTATCTTATCGTGCATTGACATTGCCTGCTGCTCAAGTGATTTAGCAGGACTACTCGACTGGACAGCATACAACGACTCTCATGGTAGCGATCACATTTCAATGCTCATTCACCTTCCTGGAGAACTCCCACGACAAAAGACCCGAACAAAGTGGAAAATCGAAGAAGCCAATTGGGAATTGCGCCAAGCATCGGTAAACCTCGAACGAAAGGAAGATGCTGTTGAACAAATCGAAGAGATTACGCAGCAGATACTAAAATCTGCGAGGGCAGCCATCCCAAAAACCAAAGGTTTCACAGGTAAAAAGTGTGTACATTGGTGGAATGATGACATCGCTGCTAAGATTAAAGCTAGAAAAAGAGCACTTAGAATGTTAAAATCGTCCAACGAACAAGCTGATAAAAACAGGAGCTCTGTGAAGCATACCGTGCGGCTAGAACCTCCGCGCGAGAGGCAGTGATAAAAGCGAAGAAAGCTTGCTGGGAAAAAGCAGCCAACAGTTTCATCGCTCAAACGTCTACAAAAGATATGTGGAACAAATACCGCCAACTACAGGGGAAGCGGAAAAGCGATCGCATTAACGCAATAACGCTCGACGGGTACACAGCCACCGAAGACTCAGCAATCGCGAAGTTTCTAGGAAATTCATTCGAGAGAATATCCAGCAACGCTGCGTACGATGGAGATTTCCTAGAACGCAAAAATCAGGAAGAAGCAGTCTGCTTAAACATCCCACATCAACCTGACGCAGAGTACAATCAAGCATACAAGCTGCATGAATTGGAAGAGGCGCTTGAAGGGCTATGCGGGTCCTCCCCCGGCCCGGATGACGTGCACTACGGAATGATCTTCAATTTACCACAAGACAGCAAAAGGAAACTACTCGAAGCGTATAACCGGCTGTGGTCAGAATCGACCATTCCCACTGAGTGGACCAAATCAACAGTGATACCCATCTACAAGGGGAAAGGAGAACGCACCAACCCTCAAAGTTACCGGCCCATATATCTCAACAGCTGCATGGGCAAAGTCTTTGAACGAATGTTGAACAATCGTCTAGTTCATGTACTTGAAACAAGAAAGCTGCTTAACGAACATCAATACGCGTTTAGGAAAGGCAGAACTACGGTTGATCACCTAGCGACATTGGAAGAAGAAATCAAGAACGCGATGTCCAAAAACCACTATGCGAAAATGGTGTTCTTAGATGTCACCAAAGCCTACGATACCACATGGAGAAGGCTAATCCTCCAGAAGCTGAACGAGTGGAATATTGGAGGGGAGATGCTTCGTTTCATGGAAAAACTGCTAAGTTCCAGAAGTTTTAGAGTTCTTGCGAATGGTTACTACTCCAACGAAAAGGTTATGGAAACAGGACTCTGCCAAGGATAGGTGCTAAGCGTAAGCATGTTTTTGATTGCAATAGACTCTATTACCCGATATCTACCACCAAACGTAAAGTGCCTGATATATGCCGATGACATAGTTATAATCGCAAGTGGAGAGAACGCAAAAGCAGTCGAGCGCCAGCTCCAAATCGCCTTGAACATGGTCGAGAAATGGGAAGCGGAAACCGGATTCAAAATGTCTGCCGAGAAAAGTGCAACAGTAATATACAGAAACCTGCGTTCTCGTAAGCAATGGAATCCGAACATGTTGAAACTGAACGGTACACTAATCCCCCGTGAAAACAGCCACAGGTGCCTAGGAATGATCTTCGACCAAAGCCTACAGTTCCGAAAACATGTAGAAGAAGTGAGAGCCAACTGTCAGCAAAGGATCCAGTTCATTCGCAGTGTAGCTGCTAGAAACTGGGGCGGAGATATGCAAACGCTACTGAAACTGTACCGTGCCACCGTGCTGGAAAAATGCTGGAAAAACGCTGCACCGGTAATATCAGGAATGAACGAAGCCTCACTGAAACGGCTAGAGACAATCCATAACACTGGACTAAGAGCGATAGTAGGAGCATTTCATACGAACCCAATCAGCAGCCTGCTGGTAGAAACAGGAATCCCAGATGTACGCACTCTCTTAGAACAGAGAACCGCAATTTTCGCGGCACGGAGACGAACCCTAGAGAAAGTTCGGGATGATGAGATCAACAACGATAATGGAAGCGCAAGTGAGGACTGCTTCACATCCAGTGAAGAAGCACAGGATAGTGGAGAACTCTGGGGGACGGTAACGAGCCCGACTAGAGAAGCCAATTCAGCAAGAACCCGAGGAGATAACGTTCTGCAAGACCTACAAATAACTCTGCCAAAACTAACAATATTCATGCGGCCAAGTACTACGCCCTGGGAGAGGATTAAGGTACCGACAGATAAGAATCTGTTCACAAATATAAAGCAAGGGGCGAATCCAGCAGAACTACGACTGCTGTTCAACAAGATGAAGAGCACGAAATATCGTATCCATAAGTACATCTACACAGATGGGTCAAAGACTGACGACAGGTGTGGGTACAGTGTAGTCGCTGAAGACCTGGTAATCAAGAAAAGAATACACCACATGTGTAGTATATTCACAGCTGAAAGTCTGGCAGTGAAGGATGCATTAGAATGGGTGGCTAACCAACAGCAGGTAGGTGCCTATATTGTATGCACTGATTCTATGAGCGTCCTCACATCTCTAGAAAGGAAAAGAATAAACAGCAGGTGGAAAGATGAAGTTGGGGCGCTGTATGCGAGAGCAAGGAAAAAAGGTTCAGAGGTGATTATATGTTGGGTACCAAGCCACATCGGGATCTCAGGGAACGAAAAGGCGGATCAAGAGGCGAAACAGGCACTAAAATCCGCACGAATGGACAATGAATCCGTCGATATGAAAGAACTCAAAACAGCCATAAATAATCGCATATGTTGGAGGTGGCAACGAAATTGGGAACAAGAAGCTAACAACAAATTACGGGAAGTTAAAAACACCGTTGAACCTTTTACACAGGCGGTAGGAGAAAACATGCAGAGAGCGTAAAGCTATCCAGACTACGAATAGGTCACACCGCTCTTACTCACAGCCACTTATTGGAGAAAACCGAAGTACCTCGATGTCAATTCTGCGACGAAATGCTATCAGTGAAACACATAACTGTTAACTGTGCTGCACTCAACGAAGAGCGAAAGCGAATAGGACTATTGGCCAACATGAGAGAAGCGTTGGCAGATGACCAGGAAAGAGGAAAAAAAGTTATCGAGTTCTTCAAAGAAATTAATCCATATGACAAAATTTGATACATGTGAAATTGCAATGTAAACACTATTTTTACGGACCTAAATGACTATGTTTAAACAGGTCCTAAATAAATAAAAAAAATGTTCTTCAATATCATATTCCTATCTCTTCTCGTTTATTTGTAATTTCATTATTAAACTTTTCCTGTAATCGACTTCCAAGTGTTTAAAAGACTCTAATCTGAAAATATGCTTTATATCGTTATTTCCAAGGCTTCATTGGAAAGCGGGAAATTTCCTTTCGATGTATGTACAAATATCCTTTAGTTAAGTGTACTGAATGACTTTTTACTAGTAAAATATCTCAAAATGAGCGTTTTGGAGAGTTTTGTAATTATTCTAATTATTATTTAACTAAATTTATCGTCACTATTGTTCATTTGGTGTCCCTTAACATTCTCTATAACTTGTTTGATACTTTATCTCTATCGCTTTTCATCTCGCTGCAATTTAATAGTTTACACAGCATGACCTCACCATAAATGTAGTGGGTTCGAAATCGTTGTTTTTGCATATGAAGCGAGGTGATAGAACTGATTTTGCTTCGAAGTTAAAAGAGATAATTGAAGAGTCAAAGAAAGAATTGTAGAACTTGCTGAGATACATTACTACGATGATAATAATGGTGATATTTATTTTTTACTTTTTTAAGTAAATTGATAAAAATGCTAAAAATAAAATAAACTTTAAACTAATTTACTTTTAAAAGAATACTAAATGCACTTAGCTGAAAGGTATTAATATATCTTCCTCTGCAAATTTTTTATGGCTGGCTTTCGAATAAAAATAAGAAAAGGTACAATAAGTGGCATACTTTTTCAATAAGAGCTAGTATTAGTGAAAACGAGATAAAAATATCAAAGTTCAATAACCCAAACAAATGAAAACCAGAAAAGTTAAGTGCATCATGTCAAAAAACGAATTTTTCAGCTCTTCAAGACTAATAATCTGAATTAATAAAATGATGATGTTAACTATAAAGATTTTCGAGAAATGAACGAAAAATCGATAAAAATCGTTAAATTTTAAATAAATTACTTTGAAAAGGCTACTTAAACTCATTAGCTGAAACATGTGAGGGCATCACTCAATGGAAATTTTCTCACCTTCCCAATGGATCTAAAAAAATTTAAATACAAGGTATACTTTTAGAGTAAGAGGTATTTTAAGACAAATAAGTTTTTAACACAAAAAGTTCAATAACTCTGTAACAGTTGAGATGACAGTATTTGTAGAACGATTTTTTCTCCAAATAAGACAGTCAATCATCCCTCGAGAGGTTCTTAACCATGAACCAAACACCCTGTATAGTCCGAAACCCACTAATAGGCTCATTACCCTACATGTAAATAAGCAAATTAATTGTAAAAAAATATTGAAAGTGCCAGGACACAACATGTGGCGTAACTGGATGAAAATGTAGTGTGCCTGTACAGTTTTTCAAAAAGCGTGATATAATCGAGTCGAGACAATACTGTGATATAATCGAGGGTGATATAAACGAGTATTGATATAAACGCATAGTGATATAATCGATACATTACTGTACTGATGTTTTACGAACAGATAGTAGAAGCCATAAACTACTTTACATTGGTAGTGCTTATAATTACTCCCTCTAAAGTTATATAAACTATTTACAGCTTTTAGGTTTTATTGGTCACCGCAGAATTGTTATATATTCGGTTTATTGATTTTTCGGTGAAATTGGAAAACGAAACCTTCATTCTTCGTTGTTACGTTACGTTTCATTCACATCTTCCGACTGACGAACGATTAACAATGAAGAAAGGTTTCGTTTTTCAATTTCGTCGAAAAAATCTATAAACCGAATACATATTCACAGTATACAAAAGCATTTTTACCTTCAGCTTGAACAGTTTCTCCGTGATCCATCACTTGTAGTTCATGAAATGCGAAAATTCGATCATGTTCCCTGTAGAATATACATAGATATTTTTTGTTCGTTACTGCCTCTTTATATATAAAAACTGCTTTAACTTTTTTGTCTATGAATATGTTAACATCTTTGACTGCACTTCGTTCGATAACAACGGAGAAGGATGATGAAGCTTTTAGCAGTGGTTGATTATAAAAGAAGGATAATTTTTTCTGTTTTGATATTATTGTCATATTATATCCAAAACCAACGAAGTCTATACTACGTGGGTCCATATTAATTTTTCTAACACGAAGAAACATATTTTCATTATTCCATTTGTACAAGAAACATTTATCTAAAAGAATAATTGACATGATTAGCATGAATATTGGAACCTTCTGCACTTACCAGAAGCGAGACATCGTAATATGTACAATTCGTTATTAAAGGTGTAGTATGGTAGACAGTTGAATAAATAATACATTTCCTGCGTTTTAACTAGCTTTCGTTGATCATTCAAAACATATATATGATTTATTGAGCGTTCCGGGTACTCCGCAGTCTGCAGTACAAGAATTACCAGGTGCCTCATGTTATGTATTATCAAATCATTGTGACTTGAAACATCCTTCACATTCTCTGCCGAGAAATGAAAATCCATCCAACGATACACCCTAGAAACACATATAAAAGATATTCTGCAACACTCTTCAAATTAAGCTAATCTTTAAAATACAAGAACTGTCTATATATTGTGCTGAATATGAGAAAGGCATATTCGCATAATTACACCCATTGAATAAAACAATTTTTCATTAAACAGATGGTAAAAAAACCGATTTAATCCACCTATCAGTGAGATAAGACATTTCTTACACATTAGTTTGCTGAAAACATGCGAAATTGGCAAGCAACTTGATCTGAGATAAGCACAGTTTCGAGTCCTGCATGAATAGCCTTTCGAATAAACTGAATAATTTAAAGAAAAAATAACAACATATAAAAAAATAAAATTAAAATATATGAAGCAATACAATCAAAAAAGTTTTTCATTAAACGGATAGAACGATTAATATAAATCAAATTAATAAAATAAATAAATCAAATTAGCTCAAATGAAAATTGGACAATATTAAAAAAAGTTAAGAAATTAAGAGAGTAAATTAAATTGTCTCATCCTAAAAAATTGTCATTCAATAATAAAAAGAACTGACTAAACCGAATTAATAAAATGAAAAAAAAACCTGTTTTAATCCACCTAGTTGTGCAATTGCGCCTTTCTCATTTATCCAAACTATGATTTATTAGCTGGTTTTGTTCAATAGAATTGTGCAAATGTCTATTACAATCTTATTTCACTTAGCACGTATCCAACGACTACCACGAAAGTAGACGCAGATTCACTTTAAAAAAAGTATAGGGGAAATCAGGGCTAGTTTGCGCTGTTTTCAGTTTCCATTTTATACCGCTTTGATGTAGATAGATCTTGCAAAATAGAACATGCGGCTTTAGCCAACATTCCTGAATTTTATCAATGTGTTTGTTGCATTGTCTTTGTTTAAAATGTGTGACGCGGAAATCCGGCCAATTTACCCCGGCCCCGAGGTAAGTTGGCGGTATGTAAGAATACGCCAGAAAATGGAGATTCAATTATATCAAAGGTTCGTGCTGAATGTCTTTTCAATAAAATTGTATATTAACCGACAAATGCCAATATATTTCAGTCTAAATACCCCGGCATTTTACTTTGACGCGTATTCCGTATTCAAAAGCATGTTTTTGAAATTATTCAGGCAATTGGCCGAAGTAAATACCCCTGCGTTGACGAGACACACAAAGTTTCACTTTGGAGTGAATTCCAAAAATTAAATTTTTTTGATGACTTGCACTGTAAATAGAAGCGCCAACTTGCCCCGCGTGCGTCACCGCCAACTTACCCTAACCGCAATTTTACAAAAAACTATTTAAAAAAATAACTTAAATTCATTGATAGATTTAATATCTATACGGGTACTGAAAGCTTTTTTTACGCACTATCGAAAAATAACATCAATTGAGTGTTTAAAATTTAAAAAAAATACTTGGTATGATCGAAAATAAAATGTTGCCCACAACTTTTACAAAACAAAATGTTTTTTAACGAAAACACATTGGATAGTGGGTTTCACATAACTTGAACTACACAATGAGAGGCAGCGCTATTTGTCTAATAGAAACGAAGACAAAGGGATTCCACTAACTTACCCCAACCATCAACTAGCCCCGGGCTCCAATAATATTTAATTAACTTAATCAATATGAGTTCAATGTTATCTTCATGTGGTTATATTTTGAAATGTTGGTGGAATGGGTTTGGAAGTAGAGTGGGCGGGGGTTTAGTAGAGTGGGAGTGGAGGATGCGTCAGAAATCCTTCATCTTATTTCGGTATACGGGGTGGATGAAGGAAATGTGGATATGAAGGTGGTCCAAAGGGAGAGGTGTGATGAAGGAGCGATGTGTGAGGGCAAGGGTGGGGGGTGTGTTGAGTGACAACTCAATACTCAACCGCGAATTTTACCTTTCATTTGAGATTTGGTATGAGAACATCGGTACAGTCATCACCGAAGAACCGATGTGACTTAAATTGTAGAATATGCCCGGAATCCGGTACTTCCGGAATCGTCGATAGTGGACAATATAACCAAAGAATGTTTGATTGGCAATCAGTGAACAAGATGTGCGAATCGAAGTAATTTGGTGACCATTTCAATAGTTTTTAGCCTCTGTGGTGTTACGATTGTACCGATTTATGGGAAATTCCAGTGCAAGCTTACTAACCAACCTGTAACTCCGGAACTAAGAGTCAGAACCGAATGAAATTCAGCAGCAGGCAATGCCATTACTGTATCCTCCATTTGAAATCAAGTTTGTAAAAATCTATAGAGAATTCGCTGGGTAATAGGTGTGATATTTGCTTAGGAACTTGGCGAGTTCCCCAGAGGCATCATGAACCGTCATAGGTGGCCAATGTGGTCAAAGCTGCTTTGATGTATCATTAGTGATCCATACTCGCAAACTAGAGTAATTTTGAACCGATTTTAATATGTTTTACGTCATTTGGAAATCATGGTTGTAGCAGTTTATATGGGAATTTGCTGTGTGACAGCACAATTCAACCAGTAACTGCGGAACCGGAAGTCCGATTAACTAAAAATTCAATAGCAGCTTATGGGAGCGTTATACCCTTCAAAAGAAACTAAGTTTGTGAAAATCGGTTCATCCATCTCTAGGAAAATTGTGAGTTTAAATGACACATACACACAGACATTTGTCGATCTCGACGAACTGAATCGAATGGTATATGAAACTCAGCTCTCCGGGTCTCGGTTGAAAAGTCGATTTTTCAGTGCTTGCATATAGGGTTGTGGTACCGGTACCGAAAATCCCGGGAATACCGACCCATTTTTGGTACCGTAATACCGGTAATGAACAAAAGCCAGTACCGGTATTTTCGGTACTATACAATTTTTTATGACAAATATGTTAACTCTGCAGGGGGATCTGTTTCAAAATATCGGTCTGCAAGAAAACGTTTAATTATATTAATTTGCCTTCTAGATAAATCGTTGAGATAACATCTTTGTGTGGGAATGAGGTGGGGCCATCATCATAATAATTCTAGAAGTTAAAGTTTTATTAGCGACATTCTGATTGGTTTCCATTATTCACTGGGTGGCGCGTAATAAGACTATGGTCTAAGTCATGTCTGTATTTGGTTTGCTCTTAAATCTTTATCTATAATAGAACGAACAGCGATTTAGTAGCTAACAGTTTTAGAGTTGGTTAACTGCTTCAAACGGGCGATTTGTAATTATTGGTGATCTGAAAATTCAGCAGAACTCCATAGTTTACCGGAAAGCAAAGAGCCTGGATATGCGTTGGAGAATAGTAGGCAAACGACATAAAGGTCGACACCAATTTTCAGAACAGCAAGAGAGGAAATGCGATAAACCTGCTCGGATTTACTGCCATTCTCGTTTTGATTTACTGTTGTTAATAGGGTTTCATACATTTACCATCTGTTCAAGTCGACGAAAAACGCACCACTTAGCAGTTATTGATTTCAAAGTGGCCTAGATTTTGAAATAAAAGAAGGTGCCTCATACGAAAAATATCTTCTGTGAAATGAGTCTTGCCATTCCGAAGCAATTAAAAACAATAAACATGTTTTTTGATCAGCAAAAATCAATCATCTGAGAATAAGATCATCAGTTTGAGCATTCAATTTCAGTTTGAAGCTTTTTTCGAATTTTTTAAAAAAATATTCAGTTTGAAGCTTTTTTCGATTTTTTTAAAAAAATATTCGAGTACCGGTACTTTACCGGTACTACCGGTACTGAGGGCTTCAGTACCGTAGTACCGGTTCTCGCCAAAAAGGGTCGGTACTGCGAACCCTAATTGCATAGCCTTTCTATGAGAAAGGCAACAAAACTGATTAAAATATAAACCGGAAAAAATTAACAATTTAATAAAATGATTAAGATAAATGAAATAAATAACACGAATAAAACCAAATGAAAAACCTATTTAATCCACCTAGCAGTGAGATGAGACATTTCTTACACACATCACTGTTGGATCATGAATTAGTTTGCAGAACTCATGCGAAGTTAGCAGCCAACTAGAGGCGGGATGAAAACAGTCTCTAGTCCTGCACGAATAAACTGAATAATGGATGATGTCAGGGAGTTCAACTTTTCGAAGACTGACTTCTCTAGGCTTCATAACTCACTACAAACAATCGACTGGGAGACTTTCTTGAATTTCGCGATCGATGTAGATGCTGCCGTAGAAAAACTCTCACTGGTGTTAAAACAGCTTTTCAGTATACATGTGCCTGCACCTCGTCCCCGAACAAAACCACCATGGTCCAACGCAAACTGAAAAGATTGCGAGCAGCTGCGCTTCGACATTACACTATTCGAAGAAACCCAATCACAAAAAGGGAGTTCACTATAGCCAGTAACAGCTACAAAACATATAACCGCTTCCTCTACTCAAGACACGTAGCACAAACCCAATCGAACCTAAAACGAAACCCAAAACAGTTTTGGTCTTTTGTGAATGGGAAACGTAAAGAAAATGGGCTTCCTTCCAGTATGTTCCTCGCAGGTGAAACATCCAATACTCCCAGCGGTATCTGTAATTTGTTCGCAAAACATTTCTCGAGTGTATTTAAAAATGAATCGGCTAGCTCAACTCAGGTGGACTGTGGCCTTCAAGATGTCCCTCGCGATGTAATCAATTTTGGAAACATTCAATTTACTGACGAAGACATTATGGCTGCCATAAGCAAGTTAAAGTCCTCTACATCGGTGGGGCCAGATGGGATTCCTTCCATTATACTGAAAAAATGCGCAAGCGCATTGTGTACACCTTTTCGACTAATCTTCAACCAATCACTGTCGCAATCAGTGTTTCCCGTGTGTTGGAAAAAATCAGTAATGTTTCCCGTTTTTAAAAAAGGTGATAAGCAAAATGTTGCGAACTATCGTGGTATAACCTCGCTCTGCGCTGGATCAAAGTTGTTTGAGATCCTAGCAGGAAATATGCTCTTTCGTGAGACCAAAGCATACATATCGAAGGACCAACATGGTTTTTTTGCAGGCAGTTCAACAACCACCAATCTAGCCCAATTTACATCGTACTGTATTAAAAACATCGAAGATGGATCACAAGTAGACACTATATACACTGATCTTAAAGCTGCCTTCGATCGTGTAGACCACTCTCTTCTTCTGGCAAAGATCGAGCGACAGGGTGCTCCATCAAATTTTACAGGATGGCTTAAATCATATCTCGTAGATCGTTCTCTGTGCGTGAAATTAGGAAGTAACGTGTCATATAGCTTCATCAACTTGTCGGGTGTACCTCAAGGGAGCAATCTCGGACCGTTACTTTTTTCTTTATTCTTCAACGACGTCTGCTCCGTTATACCCCCAGGGTGCAAACTCATATATGCTGATGATCTCAAACTCTTTCTCATTGTGCGGTCAATAGAGGACTGCATCGAACTTCAGCGACATCTAGATGCTTTCTGTAACTGGTGTAATCGCAACTTGTTGACTCTCAGTGTGTCCAAATGCTCTATAATATCTTTCACGCGCAGAAAAAATCCAATTCTCTGGAGCTACAACATCGCCGGCCAATTGCTAGAGAGAGTGTCAGTTATCAGAGACCTTGGTGTACTCCTGGACTCGCAACTGACATTCAGAAACCATTACTCTCACGTTATAGCACAGGGAAAACCTTGGCTTCATAATAAGAATCGCCAACGAGTTTACTGATCCATATTGTCTGCGGGCATTATATTTTTCACTTGTTCGGTCTGTCCTGGAAGCTTCCGCAGCCATTTGGTGTCCTTATACGAGCATTTGGACTAACAGAATTGAAGCAGTACAAGCAAGATTCCTCCGCTTTGCTCTTAGAAATTTGCCGTGGCGTAACCCAACAGAGCTACCACCATACATTGATCGCTGTCGTCTGCTCGATATGGAAACTCTGGCAAAAAGGCGAAATACATCCAGTGCGATATTTGTTGGGAAAATATTGACTGGCCGAATGGATGCCCCGGATATTCTCTCACAAATCAACATTAACGTACCCCCCAGAAACGTTAGATCACGTAACTTTTTAAGACTAGACTTTCAGCGCACCGAGTACGGTCAGAACGAACCCATAAGGGCGATGTGTAATGTTTTCAATAGTGTGTATGACCATTTCGATTTTTATGTTTCTAGTGATGTTTTCAAGAATAGACTTAGGAGATTGACTTAGCTTATAAGATTATGTGAAAATATTTCTGTAATGTTATTGAAATGCTGTATACCTTGTATGTAATTTTGTTAATTTGTAGTGTCAGTTCATTGTTATTGTAGGAAAAACATGCGAAAAGATTATGGGTTTTTACGCGCATTCGAGGTCTGCTTCTGAAGTGAACCTTGAAATGGGCTTTTCCCATACAACAACATTAAATTTCATGTAGACCAACATGGGTCAGATGAAAAATGGAAATAAATAAATAAATTATAGAAAATCAATAAAACGAACGAATAAAAAAGTAAATCAAAAATGAAATAAATGGTTTTCAAACTCAAAAAATGAGTGCAATGATTTATATAATTCAAAATTATAAAATGCATAAATCATAGCTCAAAATGAAAAAATAAGCAAATGTAATAATAGTTATAAGATTAATAGAATAAAATAAATTGACACAAGTTAATAAATTGAATGAAATAAATAAAAGGAATAACTTAACATTAAATGAATAAAATTCAAAAAATTAGCAAAATAAATTAAATGAATGAAATGAATAAAATGCACGAAAAAATAAACTGATCACAGTGAATTCAAATAATGAAACGAAAAAAATAGATAAAATGATCTCAAATGAACAAAATGAATAAAAAAAATGCTGAACAAAATAAATAATTAGTATGCAATGATCATGTTCTTAAATTTAGTCAAATATTCAAAAATTAATAAAATAAACTAGACAAATGAAATCTATGAAATGAAGAATCTGAAAAAATTGACTATACAGAAAGAAATTAAGAACCATTTTTAAATCAAATAAATTAAAGAACCGGATTGTACGAATTTTAGAACAATTATATCAGAAAGTTATGAATTGTTTTTTGAAAATCCCATTACCCGAAAAATGAAATATATATATATATATATATATATATATATATATATATATATATATATATATATATATATATATATATATATATATATATATATATATATATATATATATATATATATATATATATATATATATATATATATATATATATATATATATATATATATATATATATATATATATATATATATATATATATATATATTTCATTTTTCGGGTAATGGGATTTTCAAAAAACAATTCATTGACTAAATTTAAGAACATGATCATTGCATACTAATTATTTATTTTGTTCAGCATTTTTTTTATTCATTTTGTTCATTTGAGATCATTTTATCTATTTTTTTCGTTTCATTATTTGAATTCACTGTGATCTGTTTATTTTTTCGTGCATTTTATTCATTTCATTCATTTAATTTATTTTGCTAATTTTTTGAATTTTATTCATTTAATGTTCAGTTATTCCTTTTATTTATTTCATTCAATTTATTAACTTGTGTCAATTTATTTTATTCTATTAATCTTATAACTAATATTAAATATTGCTTATTTTTTCATTTTGAGCTATGATTTATGCATTTTATAATTTTGAATTATATAAATCATTGCACTCATTTTTTGAGTTTGAAAACCATTTATTTCATTTTTGATTTACTTTTTTATTCGTTCGTTTTATTGATTTTCTATAATTTATTCAGTTTATTCGTGCAGGACTAGAGACTGTTTTCATCCCGCCTCTAGTTGGCTGCTAACTTCGCATGAGTTCTGCAAACTAATTCATGATCCAACAGTGATGTGTGTAAGAAATGTCTCATCTCACTGCTAGGTTTTTCATTTGGTTTTATTCGTGTTATTTATTTCATTTATCTTAATCATTTTATTAAATTGTTAATTTTTCCCGGTTTATATTTTAATCAGTTTTTTGCCTTTCTCATAGAAAGGCTATGCAATTAGGGTTCGCAGTACCGACCCTTTTTGGCGAGAACCGGTACTACGGTACTGAAGCCCTCAGTACCGGTAGTACCGGTAAAGTACCGGTACTCGAATATTTTTTTAAAAAATTCGAAAAAAGCTTCAAACTGAAATTGAATGCTCAAACTGATGATCTTATTCTCAGATGATTGATTTTTGCTGATCAAAAAACATGTTTATTGTTTTTAATTGCTTCGGAATGGCAAGACTCATTTCACAGAAGATATTTTTCGTATGGGGCACCTTCTTTTATTTCGAAATCTAGGCCACTTTGAAATCAATAACTGCTAAGTGGTGCGTTTTTCGTCGACTTGAACAGATGGTAAATGTATGAAACCCTATTAACAACAGTAAATCAAAGCGAGAATGGCAGTAAATCCGAGCAGGTTAATCGCATTTCCTCTCTTGCTGTTCTGAAAATTGGTGTCGACCTTTATGTCGTTTGCCTACTATTCTCCAACGCATATCCAGGCTCTTTGCTTTCCGGTAAACTATGGAGTTCTGCTGAATTTTCAGATCACCAATAATTACAAATCGCCCCATTTGAAGCAGTTAACCAACTCTAAAACTGTTAGCTACTAAATCGCTGTTCGTTCTATTATAGATAAAGATTTAAGAGCAAACCAAATACTTAGACCATAGTCTTATTACGCGCCACCCAGTGAATAATGGAAACCAATCAGAATGTCACTAATAAAACTTTAACTTCTAGAATTATTATGATGATGGCCCCACCTCATTCCCACACAAAGATGTTATCTCAACGATTTATCTAGAAGGCAAATTAATATAATTAAACGTTTTCTTGCAGATCTATATTTTGAAACAGATCCCCCTGCAGAGTTAACATATTTGTCATAAAAAATTGTATAGTACCGAAAATACCGGTACTGGCTTTTGTTCATTACCGGTATTACGGTACCAAAAATGGGTCGGTATTCCCGGGATTTTCGGTACCGGCACCACAACCCTATATGCAAGCACTGAAAAATCGACTTTTTAACCGAGACCCGGAGAGCTGAGTTTCATATACCATTCGATTCAGTTCGTCGAGATCGACAAATGTCTGTGTGTATGTGTCATTTAAACTCACAATTTTCCTAGAGATGGATGAACCGATTTTCACAAACTTAGTTTCTTTTGAAAGGTATAACGCTCCCATAAGCTGCTATTGAATTTTTAGTTAATCGGACTTCCGGTTCCGCAGTTACTGGTTGAATTGTGCTGTCACACAGCAAATTCCCATATAAACTGGTACAACCATGATTTCCAAATGACGTAATCGGTTCAAAATTACTCTAGTTTGCGAGTATGGATCACTAATGATACATCAAAGCAGCTTTGACCACATTGGCCACCTATGACGGTTCATGATGCCTCTGGGGAACTCGCCAAGTTCCTAAGCAAATATCACACCTATTACCCAGCGAATTCTCTATAGATTTTTACAAACTTGATTTCAAATGGAGGATACAGTAATGGCATTGCCTGCTGCTGAATTTCATTCGGTTCTGACTCTTAGTTCCGGAGTTACAGGTTGGTTAGTAAGCTTGCACTGGAATTTCCCATAAATCGGTACAATCGAAACACCACAGAGGCTAAAAACTATTGAAATGGTCACCAAATTACTTCGATTCGCACATCTTGTTCACTGATTGCCAATCAAACATTCTTTGGTTATATTGTCCACTATCGACGATTCCGGAAGTACCGGATTCCGGGCATATTCTACAATTTAAGTCACATCGGTTCTTCGGTGATGACTGTACCGATGTTCTCATACCAAATCTCAAATGAAAGGTAAAATTCGCGGTTGAGTATTGAGTCCTCACTCAACACACCCCCCCCCCCACCCTTGCCCTCACACATCGCTCCTTCATCACACCTCTCCCTTTGGACCACCTTCATATCCGCATTTCCTTCATCCACCCCGTATACCGAAATAAGATGAAGGATTTCTGACGCATCCTCCACTCCCACTCTACTAAACCCCCGCTCACTCTACTTCCAAACCCATTCCACCAACATTTCAAAATATAACCACATGAAGATAACATTGAACTCATATTGATTAAGTTAATTAAATATTATTGGAGCCCGGGGCTAGTTGATGGTTGGGGTAAGTTAGTGGAATCCCTTTGTCTTCGTTTCTATTAGACAAATAGCGCTGCCTCTCATTGTGTAGTTCAAGTTATGTGAAACCCACTATCCAATGTGTTTTCGTTAAAAAACATTTTGTTTTGTAAAAGTTGTGGGCAACATTTTATTTTCGATCATACCAAGTATTTTTTTTAAATTTTAAACACTCAATTGATGTTATTTTTCGATAGTGCGTAAAAAAAGCTTTCAGTACCCGTATAGATATTAAATCTATCAATGAATTAAAGTTATTTTTTTAAATAGTTTTTTGTAAAATTGCGATTAGGGTAAGTTGGCGGTGACGCACGCGGGGCAAGTTGGCGCTTCTATTTACAGTGCAAGTCAAAGTCATCAAAAAAATTTAATTTTTGGAATTCACTCCAAAGTGAAACTTTGTGTGTCTCGTCAACGCAGGGGTATTTACTTCGGCCAATTGCCTGAATAATTTCAAAAATATGCTTTTGAATACGGAATACGCGTCAAAGTAAAATGCCGGGGTATTTAGACTGAAATATATTGGCATTTGTCGGTTAATATACAATTTTATTGAAAAGACATTCAGCACGAACCTTTGATATAATTGAATCTCCATTTTCTGGCGTATTATTACATACCGCCAACTTACCTCGGGGCCGGGGTAAATTGGCCGGATTTCCGCGTCACACATTTTAAACAAAGACAATGCAACAAACACATTGATAAAATTCAGGGATGTTGGCTAAAGCCGCATATTCTATTTTGCAAGATCTATCTACATCAAAGCGGTATAAAATGGAAACAGAAAACAGCGCAAACTAGCCCTGATTTCCCCTATACTTTTTTTAAAGTGAGTCTGCTACTATATATATATATATATATATATATATATATATATATATATATATATATATATATATATATATATATATATATATATATATATATATATATATATATATATATATATATATATATATATATATATATATATATATATATATATATATATATATATATATATATATATATATATATATATATATATATATATATATATATATATATATATATATATATATATATATATATATATATATATATATATATATATATATATATATATATATATATATATATATATATATATATATATATATATATATATATATATATATATATATATATATATATATATATATATATATATATATATATATATATATATATATATATATATATATATATATATATATATATATATATATATATATATATATATATATATATATATATATATATATATATATATATATATATATATATATATATTATAATTAGCAAGGGACTGGAAGGTGAAGTATTTTTCAAATATTAAGAGCCCTAGTACTCAAGGGAGAGCAAGGATTTGAAGTAAGAAAGTTTAGAAAAGCGTGGAATAGGGTCAATGAACAAGCTTAGAGTTTCCCGGTTACTTAGCTTTTTGTCTTCTGCAGCGCAGGAGTCAAGATCTTTTGGCATTAAATGCGAATCACCTGAGTCAGCGGCATGTCCAGACAAGCGTAAAGTCAATTTAATGACTTATGCTGTCGGAGCCGGTCACGAATCAATGAGGCCACTGGCTTCGGTATTTTCAACAATAACACCTCGATATCTTTCAAGCTTGCAGAACCTGCCTCCGTTTATACAGCCGAACTAGCAGCAGTTCACTATAGTCTGGAAATCATTGATACTTTACTTCCGAACCATTATTTCATCCTCACAGATAGCCTCAGCACAATGAAGGCACTACGCTCAATAAAGCTTGATAATCACGCTCCGTTCTTTTTGAAGAAGATACGAGACTACTCAACTAAATTAGCAAATAAATCTTATCAAATTACCTTAGTGTGGATTCCCGCTCATTGCTCCATACCGGGTAATGAGAGAGCGGATAATTTAGCCAAAATAGGGGCGCTGGACGGTGACATATATGAAAGACCTATTGCCTTCAATGAATTTTATAGCGCTTCTCGTCTGAGGACGCTTACTAGTTGGCAAACATCAAGGGACAATGGAGATCTCGGACGGTGGTCGCACTCAATTATCCCTAAAGTATCAACGAAGGCATGGTTCAAAGGGTTGGATGTAAGTCGGAACTTCATTCGTGTGATGTCTAGACTCATGTCCAACTATTATACGTTGAATGCGCATCTCCGCCGTATTGGGATCGCAGAAGATAATCAATGTGCTTGCGGAGAGGGCTACGAAGACATTGAACATGTTGTTTGGTCTTGCACTGAATATCGTGAAGCCAGATCCCAATTAATAGACTCCTTACGAGCCAGAAGAAAACCACCCTATATTCCTGTTCGTGATATCCTCGCTTTACGAGATCTCACATACATGGGCCACATTTATCATTTCCTGAAAACAATAAATATTCAAATATAATTATTCCCACAATGTTTCTAGTTTTTTTCCCTTGCTACCTACAAACAATTTAGATTTCTTCGCAGTTAGTTAAGTTAGATAAAACGATATAAATAAAAAAATAAACAAAGATTACAGAAAAACTATCAATAGGTTTACAATGAAATTCAAGAAAATAGAGTATAAATAAAAATATTCAAAATGATGATTATCCTCAGTGTTAGCATTAGAAAGTGAATTTTTATTATAACGTGATAGTCTTAAGAACTTTTGTAACATGTTATGAAAAAAAACCCCGGCGTAAAAAAGCTTTTGCAAATGCCGTGTCAAATAAACGTTTTATGAAAAAAACATTAATATAAAAATGCATAAAACTTAAAAACTCGATAAATCAAGAATAATAAAATTTATTTAGCATTAAAAACAAGACATATTTAAAGCAATAGAAAATAAATAAAACATTAAGAATGCATAAAACTAGAGGAGTATATATAAAATGGACAAACTAGAAAATTTTGAAAAACTGGAAAATTGAAATGATGAAAAGACGAAAAAGTAAAGAAAATTGGAAGTATTGAACAAAAACGGAGCAAACAGACAAAATGGAAAACAAAAAATAGTAGAAAAAAGCCAACATGGTATACTATAGAAACACAAAAATGAAGATATCAACACGAAAAAAATGAATAAAATGGAAATTACTTAAAGAATAGAAAAAGCCCTAGAAATGATATTTAAAATAAATAAATTAAAAAAGAACTAAATGTAAAATTAAGAAAAAGTGCGCATAGTATCAAGAAGATAAATTAAATGTTTTTTATGAAAATAAAAAAAATCAATGTCAACGTATAGGAAAATGGTCAACAGAAAAAGTACTTTCAAAATAGGTTAAATGGAAAACATGAAGAAATAACAATAACGAATTAAATCTTAAGAAAAAGGTATGAAAAATAAATAAAATTATATTAAATGAACTATGGGAAAAAAAACTACTATAAACGGAAAGCTAAAAAATAAGAAAACGAGGAAGAAAATTTATTTATTTATTGTCGTCAAACAAGAGTAGACCGTTTTGTTACAACGATAAAATATAGTATACACTTAAAACATAAAATACTAATAACTAAACTAAACACTATCTGGTTTACATAGCACTACTTTAGGATGTTCTTTATAAGCGAATAGAATTGAAATATTTTTTTTTTAATTTGCTTTTTGTCATTGTTAAGTCAATAGCTTCGCAGTGCTTGTTGTAAGTTGCCATCATCGGATTTAATGGTCGAAACTTGGCATAATTTGTACGATAATTGTTTGTTATAAATGTATTTCGGATTCGTAACTGCCGGGAAGGTATATAAAAATTAACTTTAGATAGAAGTTCGACTGAATCAATACGACACGAAATGATATCGTTTAGAATTGAAACCATTGCATATTCTCGGCGCTCTTTTAGTGTTTGGATGTTAATGAGCATACATCGAGCTTTATAAGATGGGAGACGAAATCGTGTCCAACCTATTTTGCGAAGTGCAAACAATAAAAAATGCCTTTGTACTGATTCTAGTCTTTCTTCATGTGTGATTGAGAAAGGTGTCCAAATTATGCTACAATATTCCAGTATTGACCTTACATACGAGATGTATAATGTTTTAATTGTATATGGATCATTAAAATTGTAACTAAAACGCTTTATAAATCCAAGCACGTTGTTTGCTTTATTGATGATTGTGTTGTAATGGTCAATGAATGTTAATTTTGAATCTAGAATGACTCCCAAATCTTTAACTCTTTCGCACTTTTGTACCACTTGATTTCCTAGAGTGATTGAAATGTCAGGTGTATTTCGTTTCCTACTAAAAGTTATTGCATTACATTTTTTACGTTTAGTTGCAGAAGGCTTTTGTTACACCAGAGGTAAAACATATGTATTTCTTCCTGTAATATCTTTATGTCTTGTTCGTTCCTAATTTCTAAAAAGAGCTTCATTTCGTCGGCATAGATAAGAACTTTTATGTTTTTGAGAATGAATGATATGTCGTTTACGAATAAAATGAACAAAAGAGGGCCTAGATGGGAGCCTTGAGGAACTCCTGATGTGACTTGAATGGGATTCGATTTCTTCCCTTTAAATCTAACTATTTGTTGACGGTTAGTTAAATATGATTCGAGCCATTTGAGAAGACCTGATTCAATTCCTAATTTTTTCAGTTTGAATAATAGCAAGGGTATGTCGATACGATCAAATGCCTTGCTAAAGTCTGTGTAAAGAACTTCAATGTAGTTTCCATTCTCCATTGCAATCAACGAGTAGTTGACGAATTCTAGTAAATTTGTATTAGTTGAACATCCTTTGAAGAACCCATGCTGCATGTTAGTAATTCTGTTTTTTATTTGATTGAATAGTTTTTCGTTAACGATTGCTTCAAAGAGTTTAGGCATACATGACATAATGACAATTCCACGGCAGTTACATATGTCAGCTTTTTTGCTACTTTAAAAAATGGGTGCCAGGTACGAGCTTTTCCATAAATTGGGGAAAATGCCAGATTCAAGCGACATGTTAAAAAGCCAAAACAGAGGAGCTGTGAGTTCCAACGCTAAGTTCTTCATAAATACGGGTGGAATCCCGTCCAGAACCTTTGGAGGCATCTAGTTTGTTTAGAGCCTCCATAATATCTTGCACACTGACATGATTGACGCCAATGTCTGTGGTGAATTCTGGGAAGAAACCGAAATATTCTCGATCACGATCTTCTTCAGAAAATGTGGTATAGATGTCTTGAAAGAAGGTTGCGAAAAGATTGCAGATTTGTTCCGCGTTGACACCGACATTTTCTTTAAGTTTCATTTTTGAAGGGAAGTTTTCCGATTTTAAATTATTTTTAACATGATTAAAGTATTTTTTTGGGCAAGATTTTATTTGAAGTTCGGTTTTTGAGTTATACTCTTCAAATGCTATTTTAATGGATAGGTTTAGTTGATCGCAAATGTCCAAATAGTTAAATAAGTTCCTTTCATTTCTGATTTTTTTATACTTTTTGTGAGCCTTTTGTTTACGATTTATTAAATTTTTAATTTGCTCGTTATACCAAGCTGGATATTTTGTGTTGCCTTGTCGCCTAATTTTTTTCAGTGGTACTTGTTCAACTATTATATCAAACACTTTTGTGTAAAAGACGTCTACTGAATTTTCGATACTTGTTTCATTTCTAAACAACGTTTGCCAATCTATACTGCTTAGTCTTTGTTTTATGTTGTCAAAATTTGCCAATTGAAATTGAAAGGCCTCTTCGTACTCGCAGTCATCGGGTCTTTTATTAATTTGGTTAAGTCCTAAACTTGCAGTTTTGTCAAATATGGCCTGCAGAGTTTCGTTATCCCCAACGACTGGAAGTAGGATGCTTTCATTTTCAGTGTCTGGAAAGAAGTCAATGCTTCGTTGATTGAAGTCACCATAAATATGAACTTTAGGAGAAAGGTAAAAAATTAAACAATAAGACAAATTGGAATGAATCTGAATAAGTAAAATTGCTTTTGGAAATGCAAAAAAAATAAGAAAAAACAGGAAATAGAAAAAGGCTACGACAATAATAAATGTAGTAAATAGATAAATTCTAAAGATTAGATGGAATGGCAAAAGAAACAAATAAAAAAGCAGGGTATTAAAATATGAAACAATAAGAAGAAAAAAATAAAGACAGCAGAATTTTCTCGAAAAAATGCGAATGAAATTCAATAACAGAGAAAAAACTATAAATTAAAGTAAGTAATAGTGATAGCAATAGAAAAAAATCAAAAGTAAGGAATGTAAAAGATGGTTAAAATAAAAATATACAAATAGATAAAAAAAAGACAGAATCATACAATTGTAGAAATACAAATACAATCCACAACTTGAAAAAACAGATCAATGAAATTTTAACAAAATAAAAAAAAATCCATGTAGGAATAAAAAAATGAGAAACATGGATCAAATTTCAAATAAGGGTTTTGGTTGGATTTTACGCTATGCTGGTTTCGAAAACATTCATAATCCTATAAAAACATGAATTATTCTTTTATTTGTATTGGTGTGTTAGCATACCTTAAAATATTTTACAAGAATGTTGTAACTGATTTCTAGAAAATAGATCAAAAATAAAAATAAAATCATTACGTTCAGGAAGCGACGTTCAAAATCTCACGCTCACTCCTCCAAAACAAAAAGATTTTGTATGCGGATTTAACTTCCTACATTAGTTAGCTAATCTTGCTAACAAGTTGATTTAGTTTTCTCTTCGAAATCAATCAAACACAATTTAGTAATTTAGTTGAACGTATGCTTCTTAGAATCATTGGCAGCTACAGGATTGAAATTTTTTCATGCTCCATGACATATAAAATTCAAAACAAAACTATTAACACTATACGCGTCACGAAAGGGGCTTGTTGTGTACGCAATTTGCTGTTATAATGAAAATGTTGATAAAAGGCCATATTTGAAAGAATCGTAAAACGTATTTATTTTTTTCCATCCCTGGCCTCTTTGCTAGGGATGTATCATCTCGTATCTGAATATGATTTTTTATAAATTTTGTATCAATCAACGGCAAACCAAATATATTAAATTTTAAATTTAAATTTTTGGATTAATTTCGAATTCTTTTGGTATATCAAGAGTTTTTGATGACTCATTTGACCAATTGAACTCTCAAATAGAGGTAGGGTTACCGCCTCTAGTGGTACTTTGACCAGCAGAATTTTACTGAGCAGAGGATAGACTTCAAGAGACACATGGGTATGCGTTGAAATCAATTGGAATTTCGAATTAAAGTGATCTCGACTCGACAGAACTTTGGAGCCCTTTCATTGCTTTTTATTGTATAAAACGCTTAAAAACAAATAAATATGCACTGTTTTATTTCCTTTGTAGCTCGTAGCACTAGGAGGAAAAATATCTAATGTTTTGGTAAAGCACACCACCTTTCTGTGCCGTTCACATTTAGTTGTATGTTTTTGCATTTGTTAACAGTTTTATTGGTTTAGTTGGATGTTGTAACTGTTGTTGCTTACTCGGATATTCACAAAGAATCCAAAAGCACCAACCACTCTCGCTGTGAAGGATAACCCGAGTGAGCTTTGCTCTACTCTTCAGTAAACAAACACGGGGTGTGAAATCACACTTCAGTTTCATTCGAGAATATTTGAGTGGAACATTAATCCATTGAAGTGAAGGTTGAATGGTTCAATAATATTTGTCAACGACAAGAGGGGCCCTCCTCAACAATTAGGGCCTGCAACCCGAGGATGATGTTTATGAGGACTGGGTGCTGGGCGATTCCTGATAAAAAGGGCAACGCAAAATTGCAAAATAATCCAATGGATTCTTCCGGGCGAATTCGGATTTACCTGAACGAAGACACGGAATTCGCCCCCAAAACCGCTGTGGCAACCCTAAGCAGGGTTTTCTTTTTTCAATAATTACTTTCGATACTAATCCAGCGCTTTCACTTCTTCATTCAGGTTAGGAATTTTCCTATAGCAAATCTCTATTCCTGTATGCGGGGTTGGGATTCGAACCCAGGTGAGCTGCGTACATGACATTCAATGTACAAATTCCGCTATGCCCGCTCGAGTCTGGTCTGGTCTTGGTTTAATACGAAAATTAGGTTGGTATAAACATAGTTGATATCAAATATGTTGGAGTTTAGAATTTTAGCTATTCTAGTTACCTCATACACAAGATATTGAATTTTTAATTATATTCTCAAATATTTTTTTTCGAAAAAATATTTGTCAAAATTTTATTTTCTGTTAAAAATCCGGGCCCCCTTCAAAACTCCGGGCAAACACCCCGGTCCCCCCCTTCTCGGTGGCCCTAGATCAAATCGACACCAAACACTAGAGACTCCGAAGAAAACATCAAAACCTGCTCTCGCAAAGCAAAGCAAAGCCTCCCTCCCGCGTCGCCCCCGACTCGGGATGTACCGGAAACATCGAAAGAGTCCCCGATGGTAGCCGGTGCGGAGAACACGGGGGTTTCCCGTTTAAGTTCCATTAATCCCATAGCCAGAGTTAAAAGCAATCGAAGTTCTTTTTTAACTGCTGAAAATGAACCTGATGCGAATTGCGGTGAATAGAAAAAATATTCTTTCAAATATCCATGTTATTCATTCAGTTGAATATCGTACAATATATTCATTTCACTAATTATATAGGAAAATGTTTTCAAATGCCGGTAAAGCATATGAAACAACAATCATCATCGCTTACATTGTGTCAGGGCATACTTTGATGCGTTTGATTCGTTGCTGCACGGTCGCTTCGTGTAATAATCGGAGACGATTGAAAATCTGCATGAATGAATGGGCGGTTTGTTCGTTTGACGTTTTCAGCTGCGTCACTGAATATTGAAAATGAACGCGGCTGAATATGATCAATTTTCATTCAATGAATTTGAATATTTTTAACTCTGCCCATAGCTCGATCGTATCCATCTGCCGTACTTTACTCTCGTACAGGATTCTATGGTACAACATCAACGTGTCCACACCAAACACTAGAGATTCCGAAGAAAACATCAAAACCTACTCCCCTTGCATGAGCAAAGCCTCCCTCCCCGCGTCGCCCCCGACTCGGGAAGTGCCGGAAACATCCGAAGAGTCCCCGATAGTTGCCGGCGCGGGGAACTTGGGGGTTCCCCGGGTAAGTCCCACCAACACGTATCCACGATCGTATCCATCTGTCGCTTTCTGCTCTCCCTCAGAACACTATTGCATCAACACAGCTAAACAAACGTCAACCATCGGAGAAAACATACAGCCTTCGGAGGGATACGGACCAAGTGAGGAGCAGCCTTTGGATACACAGGCAGCCGAAAGAGAAGTTTGCGTCCTGGCGCTGCAGTGGAATATTAAAGGCCTGAATAGAAACCTAGAAGATTTACAAATCCACATTGCAAACAGCACTCCCATGTCTCGCTATACAAGAGACACACATTAGAAGCACAACAGACCCGTCTCCATGGTTTGAGTACAAGTATTCTTGGACACATGTCAAGGTAACAACATCTTCCAGACGGTCGGTCTGCGGATCAGGACGGACATCCCATCGAAAACTTTACCCCTCGATACTGACCTGATAGCAGCAGCTTGAAGGATCACGTACCTTGTAGAATGTACAATGGTATCCGTATACATCCCGAGTGGGGTTCGGGACTTGCGAAACCAACTTCTAAACTTAATAAACCAGCTTCTGCCACCCTTCATGCTTATGAGTGACTTCAACGCCCACCATTGCGAGTAGGGTCCCAAAGTAGCAATAGGCGTGGAAATGAAATCCTGGAAATAGCTGAAAAGTCTAACGCCATCATCCTCAACACTAGAGAAACCACATTTCTCAGATGAAACTCCTCATCTGCCATCGATCAGACGATATGCTCCAGCTCTATTGCCAATACAGGTGGTTGGTCGGTGGATCTCCAGAAAAGGAGGTAGTGATCATTTCCCTATATGGATCACCCACGCCAGTCGCCCTATCTCAACAACCCGACGAAGGCGATGGCTGTATGAGCGAGCCGACTGGGAGGCATACGAAGATGTAATCGAAACAGTTCTCGAATTTAACGAGACGAGACTCACACGCCTGACACAATTGCAAAACTTATTGTTCAAGCCGCATCCACAAGCATCCACCGAACTAGAGGGAACGCGAAGAGCAATCCACTGGTGGCACTAAGCGCGACACGCGGTAAATCGGCTGGACCCGACGAAGTGGGCTACCTCCTGCTCAGACACCTCCCACCAAGGGCGAAAAGAGCCTTACTAGAATGCTTAAGCATAGTCTGGGAAGGTGGAGATTTCCTAGAAGCTTGGCGCGAGGCAGTGGTCATTCCTATTCCCAAAAAAGTAGCGGAAGAAAGGAGCCCAGCGACTTCCGACCTATAAACTTGATTACCTGTATAGCTAAAATGATGGAGACTAGCAAATCGGTGCCTTGTGACCTATCTGGAGGAGGGAAACTACCTCCACCTCCGTCAGTTTGCCTTCACAAAAGGACTCGGCTCCATCTCGGTTCGTTTGGAAAAGTAATCGGTCAGGCACTCGAGGAAAACAAGCACGCCGATATCGCGATCCTCGACCTCGCAAAAGCCTACAATACGGTCTGGCGAGAGGGCGGCAATTGCATCAGTGGGGAATAAGAGGCAATATGGTCCGCTTCGTCCAGGAAGTTCTCAGGAAGAGATCCTTCCGAGTGTGTTCGATGGAAACAAATAAGATACCTTTCGGGAAGCCAATGGGGTCCCGCAAGGATCCGTATTGGCAGTCACCCTTTTTCTCTTAAGCATGAGTACTCTATTCGATGATATCATTTTGGTGGCGATCAGAAAAACAAAAGCTAGAACAAGGATAAAATTGCAGGCAGCTGTTAACGCAGTAGGCCAGTGGGCCGAAGCAACCGGTTTCAATATTGCCAGAAAATTGCGCTATTGCACACTACTGCAAATCCCACCACGTTGCTTTCGACTGAGCCGTGAAACTCACCGGCGCAACGATACAATTTCGCAAGGAACCAAAAATTCTCGGAATTAAGGTAGACCGGAGAATGACCTCCCAAGTAGCACGCTTTGTTACTGTATAGTATTTGTAACTCTCTTGGTAACAACTATGTTATGGAAAAAGCGCACTTTGTATGTTGTGCAACATGTTCCTAATTGCAGAAAAATAAGGAAAACAATAGCTGTGCTATTTGTCGAGCACTGAGTAGTTGGACAGTTCTGTTTTAGGGTGGAATGGCAAACAGAGAGGAATTTGCAACTTGTTAGAATATTTGTGCAAGTTAGCAAAGTTTCTTATTAGTTTCACAACTGTTATTGATGTTTGCATACTTAACACTATTGGCCAGCTCTATAGTCGCATAGTTGCACAATCAGCTTAAAAAGCTGTGGAAATTCTTTTCAAATATATCCAACAATAAAAAATATTGTGTAGCAGTTGTGCAACATTTAAAACTTTCAACAAGTTGCAATTGCTACTTGGGCTTCACATCCCACTTTCGAGTTTGCATCAAATCTCGACGATTCATGTACCTTAAAGACATTAAGCATAAAAAATAAAAATTCTATTTTTAATTTTTCCTATAGTTTATATGGAAAATTTCTATGCGGCCGCACTGTTAAACCCGTAATTCCGGAACCAGAATTCCGATCGATCCAAAATTCAATAACAGCCAATGGGAAGGTTGCACCTTTCAGTTGAGACTAGGTTTGGGCAAATCTCTGAGAAAAACGAGTGACATTATTTGATACATACGCACATACATACATACACACTAGACTGGTAACTCAGCTAGCGAATGACGGATCTCATTAGTAGCATGTCTGTAATAATATACGTACATGGAACTATTGAGAACCAGAGCTACAGGTCCAAAGCCCTGGCAAAGGAGGATGGTGGTGGTGACCTGGGCCGCGGCCACCACGTAAAGCAAGATAGGTCATAACCCCAATTCCAAGGCGTGAAGCGACCCGTGCCGAGGGATGAGTGATCGAGGGGGTGAAAAAGATGCTCGATCGTTAACGGAGCCTGTGGGGTACCTGGGCAACCCCCACAGTAAGCGTCCCTTGCCACGTTAATGCGGAGCTCTGGCGTGGCGGACATTTATTCTCGCGCTACTCGTGGGTACTAAAATGGAGAACAAAAATAAAAATAACAAACAAACGGAGGTGCCAAACCCCTTTGCTAGAGGTGGTTTGGCGAGGTCTCCCCCCCCCCCGTGGGGAGAGCAGAGGAGCGACGAGTGCTGCATCTGATAGCACCAGTGACCCCCCAGTAGTGGTAGGAAATAGCCCTACCAACGCACTGGACAGGCCACTATCCGCGATGCGCAAAGTGGTGGAGCAGCTCGATTCAATAATCGAGTTCACTAGCGCAAAGCAAAACATAAGCAAGGAGTTGAAGCAGAGCCTCCTGGTGCTCCGGAAAATTGTTCGTGTCGCAAGACAGAAACAGCAGGCTTATGCCAAGAGGGTGGAATGTCGGGAGAAATCCGACAGAGAAACCCAGACAGTGGCCTCCAAGAGAGAGGGAAGAGAGAAGGTCGATACAGGCACTTAGACAGTGGCCTTCACCTTCTATGGAGCAGCCATGTCGCTCGGAGCGGCGGCCGAGTTCCACTCGAAGGGAAAAGGCAAGGGCAATCGTAAGACGGCGCCGAACGCGAAACGCCCTAGGAAGTCGCCAGGCGAGGGTGCAAAAACCGACACCACACGGCGGTTGCACGCCAAGGCCAAACGCCGTTTGGTCGAGGTAAGCTAGGGCGAGAGTGACCTCGCTGAGCAGAGCGTTGGTACCAGCAACCCGACGCGACCGGGGCGAGGAGGCGTAAACCCCTGGACGCTGGTCACCAAGAAGAAGCCGGCACCAACACCGGCCAAAGCCAAGGACAGAGGTGAGGCCTTGTGATTAAAAACCGACAAGGACAAATACGCCGATGTCCTAAAGTCGATGAAGGCGGCCGAAAGCCTCTCGGCCCTTGGGCAAGATGTGCGTAGCGTGAGACGCACCAACACGAGAGAAATGCTTCTGGTGCTGAAGCGAGGCGCACAATCTAGTGCGGTGTACAAGGCCTTGGCCCAAGAGGTCCTTGGTGAAGGCGCCCAGGTCAGGTCTCTAGGGGCGGAAATGACTCCGCATCTGGACGAGTTCACGACCGCAAATGTCGTCGCAGTCGTTAAGGAGCAATGCGACGTCACAATCGAGCGGGCCTCTGTGCGTTTTAGAGAGGGATCTCTGGCACCCACGTAGCCTACCTCAGGCTACTGAAGGCGGATGCCAAAAAGGTAACCGAGAAAGGTAAGCTGAAGATCGGCTGGTCGGTATGCACAATTAGCATACCCCAGCCGCCCTCAGTGGATAGGTGCTATCGGTGCCTTGAGTCCGGCCACAAAGCCTACAAGTGCAAGGGCATAGACAGGAGCAAACTATGTCGTCGCTGCGGCGAGGAGGGGCATAAAGAGCGGGGTTGCACTAAGGCGCACAAGTGCCTTATCTGCACAGCTAAGAAGCAAGCCCATAAACATGCTATGGGCGGACCTTCGTGTCCCTTCGGTGAGGTAAATAAGAAGAAGCCGTGAACGTCACACAGCTAAATCTTAACCATTGTGCAGCAGCCTAACAGCTGATGTGGCAGTCGTTCTCGGAGTCGAGGACAGATGTCGCCCTCCTATCAGACCCGTACAACATCCCTGCCGGCAACGGCAATTGGGTGTCGGACGGGTCTGGAATGGTGGCAATCTGTACAACGGGACGGTTCCCGGTTCAAGTGGTAATACACTCCTCCGCCGAGGGTGTTGCGATTGCCAAGATCAATGGTGTGTTCTATTGCAGCTGCTACGCTCCACCAAGGTGGCCAATAGAACAGTTCAACCAGATGATCGACAGGCTCTCGTCAGACCTAGTGGGCCGGAAACCGGTAGTCATAGCGGGAGACTTTAACGCTTGGGCAGTGGAGTGGGGCAGCCGCTGTAAAAATAGCAGGGGTCAAGCGCTAATGGAGGCGCTTGCGAAAATCGATACTGTGCTAGCTAATAATGGCTCCGCTAGTATATTCCGTAGAAACGGGGTGGAGGCATGGATTGACGTAACATTTGCCAGCCCGAGTCTGGCTCCAGGCATGGAATGGAGGGTAGACGAATGCTACACCCATAGCGATCATTTAGCAATCCGCTTTAGGGTCAACTAAGGTGTGCAGCATCCGAGGGCGGGAGATCCCTGTCAGGTACGCGGGTGGAAGTCCAATCACTTCAACAGCGAACCTTTCACCGCGGCCCTGGGACTGGAAGCCAACACCGACAGTCTAAGCGGGGATGCGCTGGTAGCCGTTCTATCACGCGCGTGTGATGCCACTATGCCGAGAAAAACCCTGCCAAGGAACGGCAGATGCCCGGTATACTGGTTGGGTGCCGAGATTGCAGCGCTACGATCAGCCTGCCTCAGAGCTAGAAGTAGGATGCAAAGAGCTCGCACCGAGGCTGCAAGAGAGAACCGCCGTGAAGTGTTTCGAGCTGCGAAATTAGCCCTTAACAAGGCTATTAAAAGCAGCAAGAGAGCGTGTTTCGACAACCTGTGTGAGAGTGCCAACGCGAATCCGTGGGGTGACGCCTACCGGATTGTGATGGCCAAGACCAAAGGGGGCTCCTCACCCCCAGAACGGTCTCCGGACCGGTTGGCAACGATTATCGAAGTACTCTTCCCGTCTCGAGCCACAAGCCCCTGGCCACCTGCACTACGAGACAGTGCGGGCACGGTCGAAATGGTGGCTCCAGTGACGAATGAAGAACTACTCGCAGTGGCTAAATCCCTAGCAATGAACAAAGCTCCAGGGCCGGATGGAGTTCCAAACAACGCTCTCAAGGCAGCGATCATAGCGAACCCGAACATGTTCAGGCTAGCTATGCAGAGATGCCTTGACGAGTGCCGTTTCCCCGATAGATGGAAAAGGCAGAAACTGGTGCTGTTGCCGAAGCCCGGGAAGCCGCCAGGCGACCCATCGGCGTACAGACCAATCTGTCTGATAGACACGACTGGCAAACTGCTTGAGAGGATCATCCTCAACAGGCTCACCCCGTACGCGGAAGGTACGGACGGTCTGTCAAGCAACCAGTTTGGCTTTCGGAAGGGTAAGTCCACAGTGGACGCTCTCAACTCAGTGATAAATACTGCCGAGATAGCGATCCAACGAAAAAGGCGAGGTATTCGATACTGTGCGTTAGTGACACTTGACGTGAAGAACGCATTCAACAGCGTAAGCTGGGATGCCATCGCGCTCTCGTTACACCGGCTTAGCCTACCGGTGGGTCTGTACCGGATCCTGGAAAGTTACTTCCAAAACCGCGTACTGCTATACGAGACCGATGCCGGTCAGAAAAGGGTTCCGATTACCGCCGGAGTCCCGCAGGGCTCGATCCTAGGCCCGGTGCTATGGAACCTCATGTACGACGGGGTTCTGAGACTGAAGTTCCCTCCTGGGGTCAAGATCGTCGGCTTTGCCGACGACGTAACCTTGGAGGTCTACGGGGAGTCAATTCCCGAGGTAGAACTAACCGCAGAACACGCGATTAGCACGGTGGAGGAATGGATGAGCGCGAGAGGCCTGGAGCTCGCTCATCATAAGACGGAGGTTGTTATCGTCAACAACCGCAAGTCGGCACAACATGCAGTTATCCATGTGGGAGAAGTCGCGATCACTTCACAGCGAAGTCTGAAGTCTCTCGGAGTCATTATAGACGACAAGCTGACCTTCGGCAGCCATGTCAACTATACGTGCAATAGAGCGTCGACTGCTGTTGCGGCACTATCGAGAATGATGTCCAACAGCTCAAAGGTGTGCGCCAGTAGACGTAGGTTACTGGCAGGCGTTGCCGTATCCATCCTCAGGTACGGCGGCCCGTCATGGTCAAGAGCACTGAGGGTAACCAGTTACCTACAGAAACTGGAGAGCACCTACCGCGTGATGTGCCTCAGAGTGATATCTGCCTACCGCACGGTATCGCACGATGCATATCGAGCTGGGTGGGAAGACCCCATGGGGAAGTTCACTTCCCTCTAACATAATTCCTGTCAGGCCATGGCAGTTTCCGACAGTACCTCCACAGGTTCGGGCACGCGGAGGTTCCAGCCTGCCCTGACTGCCCAGGTGTAGACAAAACTGCCGAACACATACTGTTCGTATGTCCTCGTTTCGACGTCGAAAGAAGAGCAATGCTTGACGTCTGTGGCTGGGACACAACCCCTGATCAGGCTTACCACATTCACTGATTTTTCTGTAATGTCACAGATTTTTTCACAATTTCTGATCACTGATTCTTTTTCACAGATGGCAGATTTTTGGCATTTTGATAAAAATTTCACAGATTTTCACAGATTTTTTTCCTGTTTTAGTAATCACAGATGGTAAATAGGTTTTTTTGGCCTAAACACAGATTTCAATGTGGCATCCCTGCCCCTGATACTCTTATTCAGCGGATGTGTCAAGCGCTGGAGAAGTGGAACGCAGTCTCGACTGCAACCACCCAGATTGCCTGTAGGCTACAGGTAATTTGGCGCACCGAGCAACAGACGACGGGCACTACTAACTAGTGATTGGTTAGTTGGAGCGAAAAAGGTGAGGACAAAAGTCAGCCTCATGTGGAGTATTCGAGAGTGAATCAAGGTGCGATAGAGAGAGCACCCAAGTAAGCCTTATACAGGACGTATGAACGCGTGAGCGAGAGTGAATGAGTACATCAAGTACAGCCATCCCCCAGAAGTAATACCGAGAGGTAGTCCCTGGGGGGAACGATGGCGGAGCCCAATGGAGTTTAGTCGGTATTAATGGCAGCGTCACCATTCGAGCATGACTCGCCCCCAGTACACCCCGTGTGGTAGCTTGGCACCTACTAATAGCACGTGTACTGGGCTAGTACGTAAACGTATTCTCCATTGTAAAAAAACACACACACACACAGACATTGCCCCAATTTGTCGAGCTGAGTCGATTGGTACACAAGACTCGGCCCTCCGGGCCTCGGGAAGTTTTCAAAGTTGGAACGAATTCTATACATTTCTTTGGTAAGAAATGTAAAACCTGTTTTAATCCACCTGATGGTTGCTGTTGTTGTTGTTTTTTATTAACGACACTTTACACAGGAGGGGTGCGTTCGTGTCGGAAGAAAATTAGTTTCAAATTTCGCATTCAATTACATAATTATACAATATACATTTCAATTTTTCACATTTCTTTATACAAATTTGCTTCCTTGAGGAAGTTCAGCAGTTTCTCTTCGTTTTTTTCCTTCGTTGCATAAAGCCACTCATAGACTCGTCGAATCAATGTCGTTCTTTTTTTTGGCTTCGTCGCAGTGGAAGATCACATGACGGACGTCAACAGTAACTAGGGTTGTGGTACCGGTAATACCGGTACCGAAAATCCCGGGAATACCGACCCATTTTTGGTACCGCAATACCGGTACTGAACAAAAACCAGTACCGGTATTTTCGGTACTATACAATTTTTTATGACAAATATGTTAACTCTGCAGGGGGATCTGGTTCAAAATATCGGTCTGCTAGATAACGTTTAATAATATCAGTTTTCGTTCTAGATAAATCGTTGAGATATCATCTTTGTGTGGGAATGAAGTGGGGCCATCATCATAATAATTCTGTAAGTTAAAGTTTTATTAGTGACATTCTGATTGGTTTCCATTATTCACTTATCTATAAAAGAACGAACAGCGATTTAGCAGCTAACAGTTTTAGACTTGGTGAACTGCTTCGAATGGGGCGATTTTTAATTATTGGTGATCTGAAAATTCAGCAAAACTCCATAGTTTACAGGAAAGCAAGGAGCCTTGATATGCATTAGAGAATAGTAGGCAAACGACATAAAGTTCGAAACCAATTTTCAGAAAAGCAAGAGAGGATATACGATTAACCTGCTCGGATTTACTGCCATTCTCGCTTTGATTTACTGTTGTTAATAGGGTTTCATACATTTACCATCTGTTCAAGTCGACGAAAGTCGCACCACTTAGCAGTTATTGATTTCAAAGTGGCCTAGATTTCGAAATAAAAGAAGGTGCTCTATACGAAAAATATCTTCTGTGAAATGAGTCTTGCCATTCCGAAGCAATTAAAAACAATAAACATGTTTTTTGATCAGCGCAAATCAATCATCTGAGAATAAGATCAGCAGTTTGAAGCTTTTTTCGAATTTTTTAAAAAAATATTCGAGTACCGGTACTTTACCGGTACTACAGGTACTGAGGGCTTCAGTACCGTAGTACCGGTTTTCGCCAAAAAGAGTCGGTACTGCGAACCCTAAACAGTTACCCCGCAGCATTCGCAGATTGGTGGGGCTTCTTTCTACAACAGGAACTCGTGCGTTAGTCGGGTATGTCCAATTCGGAGTCGGCTAAGCACTCGCTGATCAGCCGAGCTCTCGCGGTCAGTTCACTTCACCGTGTTAAATTTTATTTCACGTTATTTTTTGTAAATATGACTAAAAATCAGTTTTTCGACTTTTTCATGCTAAAAACCTCAATTGATTAATTCACTATGTTCTACAAACTTGCAGGTATCACTAAAATACAACTTTTGGTTGAAGGAACTAGCAACGTAAAATAATTTTTTTGGCTTCTAAAACTATTTTTCATATAAATTTGTTCTATTTTCATCAAAGATTTCTGTTCTTTGGGCACTTTTGGGCAGCCAAACTTTGTCTATTCCGATACTCCATTATTCCTAGAATACATTTAATATTACATGTAAACAGGATATAGTTTGACGCATTGCGTGGGTGACCATTCATGTACGACAGTTTATAACATAAAATGTGCTTATATTATTTTTAGTTTATATACATTATTAGCTATTCCCAAAATCTTATATTTTACACGCACTTACAAGCATGCAGAACATATTGAGTTGATCAATTGCGGTTACAACATGTAAAAGTTAAGAAAAATACAAATTTTATCATGAAACTACCAAAGAACAACGATTTCGGCTTAAAAAATAAATCGTCAGTATGTGTAAGGTACTTTCAACAAAAATATTCGAAATTGAACATTATACAACTTTGCTGAAATCCTCAACCATCTAAAAAACTCGAAATGTTTGAATTATATTGTGAATGTTTTTTTCCAAAGACGCCAAGGTTCTATAATATCTTAAGCCTCAAATAGGTATTGTTCAACTTTTATGAATTTGTGGAACTAACCTTATTGGTTAAACTACAGTAGAAATCCCGGACTAAAAAAATCAAAGTTTGTTTAAATGGTTCAGATCTTCAGCAAAGTTGCCAAATATTGTGTTTGGAACAATTTTGGTGAAAATACCATGTACATACTGTAGATTTATTTTTTTAGCCGCAATCGTTGTTCTTTGGCAGTTTAACTTCAAAATTTATATTTTTTTCACTTTTCCATATTGTAACCGTAATTCGTTATCTCAATATGTTCTATATGCTGGTAGGTGCTCCGATCAGAAACACATAACAAAAAGATTTCAAAACAATATCTTTCGTTGCTACTTGTTACAATTTTCTGTTATTTTAACTACTAACGAGACCAAATTTATAACACAATATTTTACAAAAATTGTATTCTGTTATAATCTTGTTATTTCATTCTGATCGGGGCGTGTGTATTATAAGATTTTGGGAATAGCTAATGATGTATATAAATTAAAAATAATATAATCACATTTTATGTTATAAACCGTCGTACATGAATGGTAACCCAAACAAAGCGTCCAACTATATCCTGTTTCCATGTAATATTAAATGTATTCTAGGAATAATATAGTATCGGAATAGCCAAAGTTTGGCTGCACAAAAAAACAAAAATCTTTGATGAAAATACAGCAAATTTATATGAAAAATAGTTTTAGAAGCCAAAAAATTGATTTTACGTTACTAGTTCCTTCAACAAAAAGTTGTATTTTAGTGATACCAG
Organism: Topomyia yanbarensis; assembly: GCF_030247195.1. NCBI lineage: Eukaryota > Metazoa > Arthropoda > Insecta > Diptera > Culicidae > Topomyia > Topomyia yanbarensis. The sequence continues at coordinate 114,223,762 of NC_080670.1, forward strand.
CAAGTTTATAGAAAGTATTAAATCAATCAGTTGAAGTTTTTAGCATGAAAAAGTCGAAAAACTGATTTTTAGTCATGTTTACAAAAAAACAACCATTTTGATTCAAAAATGAGGTCTGATGTCTGTGGTATCTTAGAAAAAGTCATTCAAAACATAATGTTCTACAACTTTGTCGAAGACATAGACCCTCTAAAAAAATTTCTTGAAAACTTTTTTTTGCTCGGATACTCTACTTTAGTCCAACCAAAAAAGTTTCTTTTTAAAAAGTTGCAAGAAAATATTTTGAACATAACCTACAAAAAAATGGCATCTAAGGCCTCAAATATGTCCCATCTTTTTTGGATTGGTCCCACTGTGCAGCGTGGCCCGGAATCCAGCACAGCTTAATTGGACGGTTTCGAAGCATATTCTCAATCTCCTGGATCCACGGGTGCTGGGATGTGCCAGCTTCGATTGTTGATAGACAGCTAGCCGAATCTGACATTATTAGCAGATCTCTTGACGTGTGGTACGCAATTAGCGCTGTTCCTATTGCGAAAACCTCGGCGGAGAGGACACTGCATTACGGCGGAAGGCCAACCGATTGTTGGAAGTGTTCTCCGAAAACTCCTGCGCCGACAGCGATATCGTCTTTCGAGGCATCTATGTACACGACTGTTGAACGGCTAAAACGTTCTGTTAGTATTCCTGAACGACTGGACGAACAATTTCAGAAGGATCTCCGACTTTTACGCGTTTCTTGACTTCCCACACGATCTGGGGTTTGGCTTCGTATCACTTCCGAGTAGTTAACCGCGTACGAGAGCAAGTATTTGGAGGCGCCACCTTTGTCAAACGAGCGGAAGCTCGATGCACTAAGGGGAAGATCAGCGTTATCCTTGCTTTTTTCCATCATGCGGATTGCTAATCGTGCAATTGTTAGGAGAACGATTAGATCGAACGCAAAGTACCTGCTTCAGCCATAATGGCTAGGATTGGGCTCGTGACATATGCTCCAGATGCGAACCTTATCATGATGTTGTAGGCAGGGGCGAGAATTTGGATGACTGTATTTTCTCCTCTGCTTACAAGCCCCATGCCGTAGAGCAGTCGAGAGGTAACAATTGCTGATCCGATTTGTAGTAGAGACGCACGATGACGACGAGGTAACTTGGCACCGATCATCTTCAGGATACGCTGCCTGGATTCGCAAGCCTTCTTCGTCACAGTGTAATAGTGCCAATAATTTATCCAATAGAAAGTTATACTCAATCTAATTGTGAAAATGTCTATTACATTCTTATTACACTTCGCACATATTTACATAGGCACGACTGCCACGAACCTGATGAACAACATGTTGACGATGACGTCCTTGGAACAAAAAATATAATATTTAAGTGGAAAAATCAGCATGAATTAAATGTTGTCTTCGTGTTAACATATTTTGGAATGCAGTGGGAGGAGAAAGGGATTATAGAGTAGGATTCCGTTTTTGGCAACAATTTAATTTTTTCAGCTGCCAAAACCGGAACCGTGCCAAAAATGGAACCACATAACACTGTCGGATCCTTCATTAGCTTGCACACCTCGTACATTAGTTTGCAGTTTCTAGTCCTGCATGAATAAAATTTCGAGTAAACTGATAAAATATAGAAAATCAATATAAAAAAACCTGTTTTAATCCACCAAATGGTGTAATTGTGCCTTATTCATTTATCCAATCTCAAGTTATATTCAAAATATTTGTTAAAATATCTATTACATTCTTATTGCACTTTGCACATACAGGGTATTTGGTTCATGATTAAGAACCTCTCGAGGGATGATTGATTGTCATATTTGGAGAAAAAACGCTTTTAATCCACCTAACAGTGTGATGAGACATTTCTTATAACTCTATCACTCTCTTCGGATATTATATCGTTTGAGAACATTTAGAACTTGATGCTTCGCGATGTTTTACATTTCTTATAAAAGAAATGTATAGAATTCGCTCAAACTTTCAAGATTTTTTCCGAGGCCCGGAGGGCCGAGTCTTATATACCAATCGACTCAGCTCGACGATTTGGGACAATGTCTGTGTGTGTGTCTGTGTGTGTGTGTATGTAGCGGACAAATTCTCATTCGTGTTTCTCAGCAATGGCTGAACCGATCTTATCCAAACCAATTTTAAATAAAAGAACTAAAAAACAGTATGAACGCCATTAATTTGTTTTTGATTCTGATGTTTAGTTTCCAAAATATGAATGTTTGAATGCGTAAAAATGGCGTTTTTTGCAGTTTTTTTTGGATAATCTGCCGAAATTGACAACATAGATTAACAATTTATATGTTTTTAGACAGCTTTAACGAATACCTTTCGAACAAGCTATAGATTGTTGAAATCAGACTATTATCATAAGAGATATTAAACATTAAATGCGGACGAAAGATTTTTATCATTTCCCATTGCCAGAAATATGACCAAAAACATGTAATCTATTATTAACGCCAAAACGGCTTATTTTAGGTCAATAGTATCTTTGGAGAATTTAATGGAGGTAATATGCCCTTTCTTTTGGTATTGTGCTTTTGCTGATTAATCCCCCTATGAGTGAGATATTTTCACAAATTTTCTTGGATGTGATTATATCGAAATGATGTCTTCAGCAAATTTGTAGCTCTTACTTTTGCGAATAACTTTACTAAAAACTTTAAATATCTATTTTGAATACTTTAAAAGTTATGGCTTGTTGTTTGTTGATTACTCTTTGTCGCCTATCTATTGTTCAATATAGTAATAATCCATTGAAATAAGCTAAACATTATTTCGATAAAACGAATTTTGTATTTCATTTTACTATCTACAACCGCTAGAAATAATCACCGAACACTTCCAAGTTGTCTGGACGGAACTTGTTAACTTATCAGTACAAAAATGTTCATTTGTGCGAACCTTCTGACTGCAATTCGATCTGAAACATATCGGAAAATGAAAAGCGAAATAAATAATTCCGAGCAACGGCGTAGCCAAGAGAAGGTTTTGGGGTTTAACACAATACAACCCCCCCCACACCCCCCACCACCACAACCAAAAAAAAAATTGATTGAAGTTGAAAATTTATTGATGCAGATCATGAGGACTTTTGATAAATTGTCGGAATGGTTCCTGATATGTAACTGATCTATTGGTCTTGATTTCACAGTTGTCTAATTGCATCAATATCAAATTCCTGCCTGAAAACATTCCAATAGAAAATTCCAGAGTTCTGTAATCAATCATAATCCTCAGATTTATTTTCAAATTGATCTCGTTTTTGTAGAGATGTACTGTAATAAGGGTCTTTATTTAATAGGAAGCGAAGTTAAAATTGATTTAATGTCTATGAAACATAGAACTGCTCACCAAAAAAATGCATAACTTTCAACATTGGCTAAAAATGTTTTTGCCTTTCTCATTCACTCTAAAATTCGTCAATCTAATCCCGACCCGGAGGGCCGAGTGTCATATGCCAATCGACTGAGTTCGTCGAGATCGGAAAATGTCTGTGTGTGTATGTATGTGTGTGTATGTGTGAATGTGGAAAAAATGTGACCTCTGTTTCTCAGAGATGGCTGGACCGATTTGCACAAAGTTAGTCTCAAATGAAAGGTACAACCTTCCCATCGGCTGCTATTGAATTTTTTATTGATTGGACTTCCGGTTCCGGAGTTACGAGTTGAAGAGTGCAATCACACAGCAAATTCCCATATAAACCGGAGTTGAAAATTTTTCAAAATCAAATTTGTATTTTTGATGCCAAATGACTTTAAAATGCATGAAACATTGAGATGTTTGACAAAAATTGACTTTTTTGGACTTTGGTACATTTTTGCCTTTCTCATATAGAAAGGTTATGCAATCACTCTAAAAATCGTCAATCATACCGGCCCGGAGGGAGTATGCAGTGAGGGGTTGCTACTTTAAAATTAAAACTAGTTTAAAATTTCTTAGTTGAAAATTTTTCGGCAGGACCTGGACCTCCCGGATCTTTCTCCATGATCTGCCGCCGGTTTCAAGCGATGTTTCAGTATCACATAGTATCTCAAGATCGTGGCTGTCGATCCATTGTATGTATGTGTAAATCGTACTGAACATGTAATATTCATTTCCACCATTGTATTGAACATAACCAGCCATGGAATCGTAGTCTGGACAAATGAGAAAAGCACAATTGCACCACTAGGTGGATTAAAACAGGTTTTTATCTTGGGAATGCGTCGAGTTGAGACGAAAACGTAATATGATTAATAATGAGGATAACACTTTCCAAATGTAGAGAGAAATTTATGAAAAAGGTTCTGATCGATTTTGATGAGCATTTGATTTTTGTTGTATGACCAATTATATGTATAAGTCAAATGTTTAAAAACAGTAATTTAAGGTCAAGATAGCATCATTTTGAAACCGCCAATTTCAGAGGTTTAGTATCTTTAATGAGTTTTACAAACGATAAACAGCGCATCATTTGACAAAATAATTTTGACGGTATATCGTCCAAGAAGTATTTATGGTGAATTTTCTCAGGTTAATATTCATGACTACAATAAAGTCTCAACAAATTCGCTAAAGACACGAACTCTGTTACTATTTTCTGAAAAATTAATTCTGCATAATTTTAAAACTTCCAAAATTACGGTTTCGGAATTATGCCGTTTGGGCAGTAAGATCGATTTTTACCAAACCCCCACCAATTATAAAATTGGTATTGTAAAAAAACGCAAGGGCGATACTTTAATGCTGATAGGTGGGACCGAAAAAGTAAACAATCGCCAAAGGGGCGATACTATCATTTTGTCAATTTTAATAGCAAACACAAATTTTATTTTAATAATTTCAAATACTTCATGAAGTTTTGGATTTCGATCACTGCATCATGCAATCTAAGTTGTAAAAAACACAATAGTTCTTAAATGGGAAATAAAACCAAGACTGGAAATATTCACTGTTGATTTTATTTGAATGGTGTCACTACTAGTATCGCTTTTTTCAAGAAAAAGCGTTGATTTCTTAGTTCTCAGTCGCGTTGGAAATTTAAGTAAAGTATAAACTTCAAATCGATTCAAAAAAAAATTTCGATTTCTTTGGCTCAGTACAATATATAACCCCTTTAGGAAAATTCAGTTTTCCCACCACAATTTAGATATATTATTTATTTATTCCTTCGTCTTTGGCTAATTCTGCCATACAGACTGTTACTTAAAATTATTTAACATGTACAGCAACACAGACAATCGAGCAACAAGCAAAGGTAACAATACAGTATTCCAAACAAAATTTAATTACAAATTCAGCGCTGTGGGGGCTCCCAAATGTCAAACTTTTCGTGAAATTGTCGGAAACAGAGTCCTAATGGCCATGTTGATGGAGATAATGCTATTTTTCTTCGCCTTGCGTCAATTCCTACTTTGAATGAAATGAACGGCATTAATGACTCGTCCTTCCATTCAGGTACGAGCTTCTTCACAATTGCAGCATTAGTTCCGAGTGATTCTGCGACCAGAGTAGCAATATCTTTCTCACTCACTGTGTTCTTGACACGCGTAAAGAATAGCCAACAAAGATTTGTAGAATTACTTGACTCCAAAGAACCAGCAACCCTACACCCTTGTTTCAATCGAGTGGACGACATTTGCGGGATTGATTGAGCTAGAGGTGAACTTGTTTCCGCCAAAGAAAACGAGATTCAGCCATTTCGGTAATTGATTCACTCAGTATTCACATCGACAGCAACAGTAGCCGCATGAGCAGGGGTAAATGAAGTAGCATCGGTGATCGCCTCGCGTTTATCTCGAAAAGCCTACATCTTGCGAACGCCGTCCATGATCGTCGTACACGGGGTACACATCCACCAGATATTCTTGTACCTGTTGCAGCAGGTGACCTCTGCAGTAGACAGCACAGCACATTCTGCATGATAATTATCCTGACAAAATCCATCACAAGAAATGGTTACCCCTCCAGGCATGATAGGCAAGGCACATTCGCAGCAAAACATCTTCAATCAGCACGACTTTCTCTTGTTCGATACAGCTGGTATGATGAAGAATAACGACTGTATAAAAGCGGTAGCACCAAAAGATAGAACAAACGGATAGTTCGTTTAATCGGGTGAAAAATCGGCTTTTTATCTATAATATCATCAGCGATGTAAAATGTACGATCCGAAAACAGTGCACTATAACTGATAAAAGCGAATGGCAGCAAAATACGATATGGAAATCGATCGCGCGACTATTTTCCACGAAAAAGCGAAAGCAGCTCAGCTGACAAACAACCGGTCGGAGGGAATACACACAACTGACTTTTATTAACAGAGCATTAACAATAATTCGTTGGTATGTCTATTTTATGGGCCATTTTTTTCGCTTCCCCATTGATTTGGTTTGAGATTTCTAGCACTGATGTTGTCCTATGCTGATTTGAGCGATTCTCTGAGTCCTGCCACTATCCCATGTAGTATGTGTTATCAAAAACATCGCGAAGCATCAAGTTCTAAATGGTCTCAAACGATATAATATCCGAAGAGAGTGATAAGAGCTATAAGAAATGTCTCATCACACTGTTAGGTGGATTAAAAGCGTTTTTGATTACACTTTCTACATGGGATAGTGGCAGGACTGAGAGAATCGCTCAAATCAGCATAGGACAACATCAGTGCTAGAAATCTCAAACCAAATCAATGGGAAAGCAAAAAAATGGCCCATAAAATAGACATACAAAGGAATTTTCGCTAATGCTCTATTCGCAATTCCTGACAACAAGGTTAGACAAGTCGATTAGTTGTTTTTATCTCTCTGTGCTAATATTGTGTTTTGATCGTTTTTTTCGGATTTATTCGTTGTGGATTACTACATATCTGACGTATTTTTCATCACTGCATCGGTGTGACTCGGAGTTCAACGTTGTTTGTCAAATTATATCGGAAAATCTCCAAAAAACTGCACCGCATTCGCTTCGTGTTGAGGTCGTACGGAAAAAAAGCAATGTAGCCTGTTTGTTATGTTTGTACTCGCAGTCTTGACAAGGCCGACGAAATAGTTTGCAACGGCTTTTGTAAATCATCTTTCCACCTCAAATGTGCTCACCAGTCAGCGGAAATTCGTGACACTGTATCTGGGTGCTCACAATTGTTTTGGATGTGCAAAGCTTGTACGAAAATGATGGCAAACACTTGTTTTCGTCAAGTAATTTCATCCACGAACAATGCAATGCAGTCAATGGTTGATGAGCAGAACAAGGTGCTGGACGAGCTGAGGAATGAAATTGCACTCAACACTACGAAGATTAATACAATACTCCAGCGAACGCCCTTTCCCACTACTATATTGAACAATAGATAGGCGAAAAAGAGTAATCCACAAACAACAAGCCATAACTTTTAAAATATTCAAAATACATATTTGAAGTCTTCAGTAAAGTTATTCGCAAAAGTAAGAGCTACAAATTTGCTGAAGGCATCATTTCGATATAATCACTTCCAAGAAAATTTGTGAAAATATCTCACTCATAGGGGGATTAATCAGCAAAAGCACAATACCAAAAGAAAGGTCATATTGCCTCCATTAAATTCTCCGAAGATACTATTGACCTAAAATAAGCCGTTTTGGCGTTAATAATAGATTACATGTTTTTGGTCATATTTCTGGCTATGGGAAATGATAAAAATCTTTCGTCCGCATTTAATGTTAAATATCTCTTTTGATAATAGTCCGATTTCAACAATCTATAGCTTGTTCGAAAGGTATTCGTTGAACCTGTCTAAAAACATATAAATTGTTAATCTATATTGTCAATTTCGGCAGATAATTCAAAAAAACTGCAAAAAACGCCATTTTTACGCATTCAAACATTCATATCTTGGAAACTAAACATCAGAATCAAAAACTAATTAATAGCGTTCATACTGTTTTTTAGTTCTTTCATTTAAAATTGGTTTGGATAAGATCGGTTCAGCCATTGCTGAGAAACACGAATGAAAATTTGTCCGTTACATACACACACACACACAGACACACACACACACACACAGACATTGTCCCAAATCGTCGAGCTGAGTCGATTGGTATAGAAGACTCGGCCCTCCGGGCCTCGGAAAAAATCTTGAAAGTTTGAGCGAATTCTATACATTTCTTTTATAAGAAATGTAAAACGATGTAGAAGTGTAATTGTGTTAGGGGTAGTTGTGAGATTTTTGTGGGTCAGCTGTGTTTGATCGTGAGATAAGAGGTGTTGTTCGTTGCCTTTTTTATTTATTTGTTTTAGGGGAAACCAATGTCCACGGATACCTTACTAGCTCTTAATTGTTAATTATTTAAATACTTATTGCCCCATTTTTTCTATAATTCTAGAGCGTTGTTTTTTTTTTCATCTACCGAAACAACGGCCGATAACTGATGTTCAATAAGTTTGCTGCACAAATTTGAAGGCATAGAAGCATGCAAATGGTATGTGGCGACGTGGGGTGTGGTGTGTTGGGTGCATGTAGTGAGCATCATTATATGCTTTATATGTACTGCAGTCATTATGTTCATTGTATGCATTCGATATATTATATCCCACGTGAAACATTATTTATTTATAATTTAGTGTGCACATTGTTTACAGTCAATTAGGGTGAATGTGCGCATTATGATATTTATAATATTTTATTATACACCTAATATAGCTATGTGCTTTACGTGCCTCATAATTAGTACATTTATTTGATTGACTGAACTCAACAAGTGAAACATAAACATTTTGCATTTTTGTGCCTCATGAATTTGCATATTATATTCACTATATTTATTAATTAATTTAGCTCTATGCCTTATTCTCATCAATCCATTATATTTAACAAATTTTATTTATTTTGTTTCACGTTTTATAGTATCTATATTTGTCATATTTATTATATCTGTTATATACGCTTCAAATATTATTTTCCTTACATTCACTATATTTATTAATACTTATTTGTATATGCAAATTACTACTGGGTAGGGAGGGATGTACGATAACCTAACAGTTTAAGGAATCTATTATGAACTGCCGTAAGGATTACCAATCACTGAAGGAAATAACCAATTTTGTATTGAATGGAGATATTTTTGTTTCATTTCTGGTCATCCGTAAACATTAAATGCAATGAAGATTAAATTTCCTTGGCATTCAGTATACATTAATCATATTCGTCATATTTATTACATGCGATGTATATTTCATATTCGTTATATTACTCAGATGAATAACAATTGGTCGGTGTTAAGTCAGACCGGACTAAGTCGCAAAACATAAAAAATGAGATAATGATAGCACTGGATAAAGAATTTCTTCAGCTACTCTTACCAGATTTTAAATATATAACAATAAACAATAATAATGGCAAAACTTAATTTCCAATCATAACGTAAAACTCCTATTTCTCGAAATTAATATATTAACACTTAGTCCAGTCTGACTTAACGCCGACGAATTATTGCCAATATTGATTTTGTTATATAACGACACTGCCGCATTACACCTAAGAGTCTCATATACCTTGTAATTCCTAGATTGGAAGAGATATTAAGTGTTTGGCGTCATTAGAATTTGCCACATCTTTTATATGTATGATATTTATATGCCATAATTTTTATATTTGGAATTTATTTATTATTTTATTGTATGTATTATATTTATGCACTTCATTTTCGGACCACAATAATTATTTTTTAAGATGTACATATTATATTCATTACATACTCCATTTGATTACAATTGTTTCGTATGTAGTATTTGGATTAGGTTAAGCATTTTTCAATTTTCAAGGCGGAACACATCACCTCAAAACATTCATTATTACCATTCTATTTGATCTAAACTACATTTTATGTTATGTTTACATTGAATATACCCATTACATTGTACTATATCATATAAAATCGTTAGATAAGTATGGACTGCATTATTTTATATTATATGATATATTGACATTACAAAACAAATGAAATCGCATAGGGGATGGGAGCATCAGGGTATCATACAAATTGAGGACTGGACGAAGGAACGTGGGTAGCCAGCCTGAGTCACTTGAAGGAAACTTCAGAAGGTTCGATAGAAGTTTGACGCACCCTTCTACAAATGATCCATCAGGTGGGTTCAAGCACGTATAGCGAAATTCTTTACCCTTTGGCTGGATATTATTGTTGGAAGAGGATCTTTTCATCCCGCGGGATGCGCGTAAGTGTCTCTGCTTACGGGCCCGCCCAAGCCCTTTTGTACCCTCTTCAGAAACAGCGGTAATATGAAGGTTAAATGATAAACCATTTCGGAGCTACGATAAGTCTACCCGCATACACTGGAAAAACTCTGAGCTGATGGTGGCTTCATATCACATCACACATCACATCACAGGAAACCTTGCCGGATGATTTTGTTTGCATATCCTGTATACATAAGAAGAAAATTTTATTGCCTTGTGTTTTCAAGAAATTTCCATGATCACCAGTGGAAATTGGTGGGTTGGAAAAAATGGGAGGACGATCAAATTGATTTTCATAGAAACAAATATTTTTGTTTACGAAAACTTGCCGGATGATTTTGTTTGCCTATCCTGTATCCATCAGAAGAAGAAAATTTTATTGCCTTGTGTTTTCAAGAAATTTCCATGATCAGTAGTGGAAACTGGTGAATTAGAAAAAATGAGAGGACAATAAAACTGATTTCCGTTGAAACAATTGTTTTTGCTTAGGAAACCTTGCAGGATGATTTTGTTTGCCTATCCTGTATACATCAGAAGAAGAAAATTTTATTGCCTTGTGTTTTCAAGAAATTTCCATGATCAGTAGTGGAAATTGGTGGGTTGGAAAAATTGGGAGGACAATAAAATTGATTTCTATTAAAACAATTGTTGTTGCTTAGGAAACCTTGCCGGATGATTTTGTTTGCGAATCCTGCATCCATCAGAAGAAGAAAATTTTATTGCCATGTGTTTTCAAGAAATTTCCATGATCATTAGTGGAAATTGGTGGGTTGAAAAAATTGAGAGGACAATAAAATTGGTTTCTATTTAAACAATTGTTGTTGCTTAGGAAACCTTGCCAAATGATTTTGTTTGCCTATCTTGTATCCATCAGAAGAAGCAAATTTTATCGCCATGTGTTTTCAAATAATTTCCGTGATCAGTAGTGGAAATTGGTGGGTTGGAAAAAATGGGAGGACGATCAAATTGATTTTTATAGAAAGAATCCTTGCAGAACGATTCTGTTTCCCTATCCTGCATCCATCAGAAGAAGAAAATTTTATTGCCATGTGTTTTCAAGAAATTTCCATGATCAGTAGTGGAAATTGGAGGGTTGGAAAAAAATTGGGAGAACGATCAAATTGATTTTTATAGAAAGAAATATTTTTGTTTACGAAACCGAAAGCCAAAGACAAAGCCAAAGCCAAAGACAAAGCCAAAGCCAAAGACAAAGCCAAAGCCAAAGACAAAGCCAAAGCCAAAGACAAAGCCAAAGACAAAGACAAAGCCAAAGACAAAGCCAAAGACAAAGCCAAAGACAAAGCCAAAGACAAAGCCAAAGACAAAGCCAAAGACAAAGCCAAAGACAAAGCCAAAGACAAAGCCAAAGACAAAGCCAAAGACAAAGCCAAAGACAAAGCCAAAGACAAAGCCAAAGACAAAGCCAAAGACAAAGCCAAAGACAAAGCCAAAGACAAAGCCAAAGACAAAGCCAAAGACAAAGCCAAAGACAAAGCCAAAGACAAAGCCAAAGACAAAGCCAAAGACAAAGCCAAAGACAAAGCCAAAGACAAAGCCAAAGACAAAGCCAAAGACAAAGCCAAAGACAAAGCCAAAGACAAAGCCAAAGACAAAGCCAAAGACAAAGCCAAAGACAAAGCCAAAGACAAAGCCAAAGACAAAGCCAAAGACAAAGCCAAAGACAAAGCCAAAGACAAAGCCAAAGACAAAGCCAAAGACAAAGCCAAAGCCAAAGACAAAGCCAAAGACAAAGCCAAAGACAAAGCCAAAGACAAAGCCAAAGACAAAGCCAA